>NW_003307642.1:89265-98056 GCF_000143455.1 Volvox carteri f. nagariensis
CTGAGGATCCCCCTGCTGAAGTGTCTTACACACACCGCTCACAATCTGCGGCCAGGAGAAACACGACGGGAAGTGGTAGTGGAATGAGAGCGAGCGAATTGGGGGGAGGGGGAGTGGAGAGGGGGAGGATGTCCCCGGGATGTGGCCCAACGAGGGCGGGTCAGAGGCGGGTCAGAAAGTTCTTCGTTCTGTTGCTGCCAGCCCCTCCAAACCACACACAAATGAAGACGGAACGAAATACCTCGACACACGACGGCCCCGAGTCCCCTAATGCGGGGTGCGTGAAGGTGAAGTTCTTGATAACTGTGGTGGTTGTGATTCAGAGAGTTGTCGTACGGCAGCAGGACACCGAAGAAGGCACGGCTAGATTGTTGACTTTAATCCTCTCTTCCTACTGCCACTGCCTTGTGAACCCAATGCGCCTTACACGCAACATAAAGGACACCCATGAGTCAAATTTGATCAGCAACGAATATACACAAATCACGACAGCCTCTTCCACACATCATTACGAGACCCCCCTCCATACGTACATACAGGCACACGGAGACGTCTACTGTATACTCGGTATTATTGGTGTGCTTTTTAATCCTGAAGTGTTTAAGATAAGTTGAGCCGCCGAGAAGCGCAACGCCGCCATCAATCCACCCCACCCGAAGAAGGCAACACCACAAACCACAAAAAACAGCGGGGCATGAAATGCGACACAGAATACGCCTAAGAAACACGCCGAACAGCCCACTTCACCTCGCACCACCACGCCGTGACACGCCACGCCAGGCCACGACACACACACACACACATACATACATGCACACACACACACCACACCACACCGCACATCCTACGACAACTGAGCTACTTGCCATCACGTTACCATCTTCCACCAACCGACACCTCAACGACCTCAACTGTAACCCACTAACCGCTATGACCCACCCGGAGACAGAGCTCAGCTCCGTCGGCGTTGCTGGCAGTCAGGTTCAGTCCGGGGACCCGCAGAGTCCGGCGCTTGACCTTGTTGGCCGCATTGGGTGGTGTGTAGATGCCGACGGTGGCGGTAGGCACGCCATTGAGGGTGGCGGTGAAGCGCGCGTTGCGCACATCGCACACGGGATCTTGGGGGGGGGGGTAGTGCGGCAGGCGCCACGTGCAGGACGTGGGAAGGGAGGGTGGAAACGAAGAGCGGGGGGAAAGAGCGGGAGGAAAGAGCGGGTATCGTCAAATGTAAGCAACAGTGATTGAGGTCCAGGTCCCAGGGGGTTTCATCAGGGGGTTTCATTACAGACACTACCCTATGAAGGGGGAGGGGGGCAGGAAGTGCACAAGTAGAAGGACTTGATGAGTACCAGGAACTCGCTTCACTGCTCGCCCCCAGACGGGGGGATCAGGGGAGGGTTGAGGGAAGGAAAGGGGCCGCGCGAGTTGGACCACACGGAAGGGAGGAGCGATTGAAGCTCTCGAAGTCGACCAGGGAGAAAGACTGAAAAGAAGAAGGGAATTTACTTGTTGGCAATAAGCTGAGCGGTCAATTGTTCCTAGCCACCCGACCTGTTGCCTCGTCGGCGGGGGAAGTAAGCCCAAACGCTCAAGGGCAAAACCCCAGATGCCGCGCAGAGCCAAAAGGGTTCCTAAATAAAGAGGAAATGTCGCTGGCGATGTGTGGCAACATCCTATCGGCAGTTATACAGTTATGGCGTACAGTGCCGTACAGGGCCAGGCAAGGACCGCGGCGTGGCTCCATTCCGTGCCAAACTCATCACAGCTGAGATGGCGCAGTAAGGCTCGGGTTAGTGCCATGCCGTACAGGTCACCAAGGCCGGTCCTCTACACCAGCATGGTGCGGTACAGAGGACAGTGAGGTACTGTACGGCGCCTAGCAGATCAAAGCACTGCACGGTACGGTACGGCACGGCGAAATTTATCACGTGAACGCGCTCTGCACCATGGTGCAACACTCCACACCACGACGATGCGAGTGCAGTGCAAAACACACACAGCACGCCCTTTTCTCCCAACCGGACTCCCCAACCGGACTCCCCAATCGGGGACTGAGAACACCCTCAGTAGAACACCCGCTCGCAGCGCGCCGAGGTACAGGGTAAACGTCTGAGGACCATCTCCTTCCCCTAGATCAGCAGCATCCTCACATGGTCAAGAGACAGAGACCTCGTCAACACCGCCTCAACATCAACCATATGGCGCCAAACAAGAACAAAATTTCAACCCCTGATTAAATAACCCCCGTCTGACGCCACCTTCCATAGGAAAAACAGAAAACAGGTAGGTGGGTGTCCACATATAAATACTGAAGAAACGGTAACAACAACCAGGATAGCACTGCTGGGCTGATTGAAAACGCCATTAGAGTGCAGCTTGAAAGAGTGAAGAAGCCTACGACGCACCGAGTGTATCGAAGAGGGGAAGGAGGAAGACGAGGAGGAGGAGGAGGAGGGCGACGAAAAACACAGAGTTGTGGAAAACACAGGATCATCTGCTAACCAGGCGCCGCCTACAAAATCACCATCACTACTGAGAGAGGCCTCCCCCTCCGGCGGGGGCGGGGGCGGGGGCGGGGGCGGGGAAATCAAAACACATCGCCTGATAGCAACGTTGAATGCCGAGGTGGTCCCCGGAGGCTTCCTCGTACAGGGTTGTACGGTTTCCGTACGGTACGAAGAATGAAATAAGAATATTAATTATGCTGTCACCCGAACCCGACACCTCCTGGATACCACAACACATCAACAACAACATTGCGTGATATGCATGATATGCATGATGACATGGCCGAGCGATAAACCCGCGCCAGGAGGCGCAGGCCGTAAGTGAAAACCGCAGACAAACCCCGCGCACTCGTGCGAAAAAAACAAACAATCCCAAACAACCCTAAAACCCTCAACATTACCATATGGCCAAGTTCGCTAGCGTCAGATACGACATTGTTATCTTTCTCCCTGTCAACAACCAGTCACAATAATCACAAGACCTCCATACAATAGAAACTATACATTAACAATAGCCGTTTCTCGGTGCTGCACGATCACGCCATTCACATTTGCGTGGGAGATAAACCTTCCAAAAAGAAGCAAACACCCACATACCGGGATCCGGGGGGACCGGAACGCATATTGGCTGAACTGCAAGCTGCAGTATCCCTGACATGACGTAATCGCAAGTACGTCGCAAGAATCGTACGATACGCATTATCAAATCGAAACCACCACGGGGGGTTTTCACTGGTTCGGTGTTAAAAATGCCGAACGAGTTTGCGCGGGTGGGCTTCGGAAACCTGTCAGGTCCGTTGTTAGAACGACAGACACCTGGTACGGGGCCCAGGCTGCCGACGTGTGTGTGTGTGTGTGTGTAGTACATTTCCGCCGCTTTCTTCCTCGAAAAAGCTAGCTGCCTTTCGTCATTGTTTAGGAGGCTTCCGGGCTCGTGGAGCCTCTTACTCCTCCTCCTGGCATTCTTTCTCTATGATTGGTGTACACAGTCCCGTTGGGTCGCGCTGAAAAGGTACTCTGACGCACAGTCGTACGCCCTTTCAGCGTGCTGATGATTGTTGTGTGGATCTGGATCTGGATCTCTCTGTGCTGCGACACAGATTGTGATCCCTTCGAACAACACTTGTACGGCAAGACGTCTTATCTAATGGACAACGAATCAGCAGCATGGAAGGGAAAGCCTTAAGCAGGGTCTTTTTAGGAAAGCCCTGTGAGGGGCCCTAGCAGGGGCAGTTGGGAGGTGGTGGGCAAGGAGTTAATGGCAATGTAAATAATAATTTCGGTTAACCGTCTGGCCTCATCACTGGTGGCATCATCGTCCCACGACAGTGATGATGGCAAACACACGCAGACACAGATCTACTCTGGGTGGGTAGGATCACGGAGGTGGTGGAGGTAGAGGGGGAGGTCAAAGTCAGGTCACACACTCAAGGCTTCACATGATGCCAGGAGTGGAAAAAGATCGGCGGTGGTTGTGCCTGCGTGGCTGGTGCTTTGTCTGGAAGTTGCGCAAGTGCTGGAAGCTATAGGACCGCCGCCGCGCTCAGTGGCAATTCTGAATCTAACCCCGATCGAGGCCAAGTAGATGCAGATTTAGATCATCTGCCTTTCCTATCCATGTTCCTCTGAGATGTCCTCCGCTGCGGGGGCAGGAAAGATGTCCCATCCAGAACGCGCTAAGAAAAGAGCGCCAGGTAGCCACCAGTAATCAAAGCGTTATTTAACATCTGTTTAGAGACTCGTATGATTATTATGTGAAGATGGACTATTCTTGAACGTACCAACGTCAAACTCGAACTTGGCGATGCTTGTGTTGCAACATGGACTCCTGACCGTGCACTGAGCCTCATCTGCCTTAATCCTCCAACAGTAGACATTAGGAGAAGGACGGGTAGTTACGGGCAGTGTTGAGTACACGCTTGACGACAAAGAACGCTGGCAAGTCGCGTAAGGGAAGCCAGCCAAGGAAGACGTTGCGTGGATCAGTGGTTGGCCATGAGATACCGCCCTGCAAATCAAGGATCACCAATCAGTATACTAAGAAAGAAATAATCGCACCTCCAGTGCGTTGCGAAAGCATGCATAGCTTCCCACCGTCCACGGCCGTCGAAATGCAATCACAGAGCTCCTGAGCTCAACTTACCCGAGTGCCAGCAGGGCTGCGCCAAGCAGCAGCACCCGCATTGGATGGTTGTTATGGCCCAGTAGAAAGATGGGGCCTCGGGCCGAGGCTCGCTACTCGTGTCAGTCTGGTCCCCGAACTCGAAGCCCAGCAATATGAATCGCCGCCAGAAACTAAAGAATCTTTATGTCATACCAGTAGAGGTACTTTACAGCATTGAGGCCTGCACGAGAACGCAGCCCGCTCGGTTGAGACTACACGACAAGTGTTCACGCACAGCCCAAATAATGCCCGACAACCAAGCAGGCGCTGCTATTCAATGCAGATCCTTACAATGAAACCAAAGCCCGCGGATTACTACCTGTTCCGCGTGGGAATGCGAGGACAGACCTGGGCCGTACACAATCCTTGGATGCCCGGCCACGTTCTCACGCCAGAACAAAACTTTTCGCCTTTATCTGCATTATGAACCGTTTAATTTGGGTGAGACACGGGCCCCAGCATGCAATGCCAGCCATAGCGGGTACCGTGATACCCATGCCAGACTTACTTTAGATCAGGTAAATCTATATGTTTAATAGGTTACAATACAAATATGTATTTATATTACAAAATGAGCTTGACAGCATACCGCCCGCCAAGACCGTACGGTTGGTACAAAAAATTCATTCATGACAGGATGTAATGAGACTGATAATTTATTGCAAGTTTTTCAGCTTTGTCTACTTGCCTGCAAGACATTCCCTACCTCCCGAAGCGGCTTAGCAGTGTGAGAAGAGTACAGGTACGCGATATCCCCAAGCGACCAGGCAAGAGAAGCACATACATGTCATATGGCTACTCTGGACATATCTAAAGCAAAGCTCAGAAGATGATTAGTGCAATTTCCGAAGATGCTGAATGGGAACGGGCGTCAGCGGGTCAGGTACTTATCCGCGCTAGGGAAACCATGTTGTGCTGAAAAGATACAAAATTCTTATAGCTGGCAACCTGTCCAGAACGGGGTAAGCTAACTTTGCACTTTTTGGTTGCGGCGAAAACGAAGATATACGCACGCGTGATGCACAAAAGTACCCCCATGTAAGATAGAAGAGAATATTTTGCCTTACTGACTTTTGCCCTGCTCTACATATAAGCACGCGACAGTGGCCTTTCTTAGTCGGGTGCAAAAGCTATCTATATGTGGGAAATTCGCTTTCTGTGCGCTAGACCTTCTTCACATGCAGCAACATGTAAATGCATAGTTTCATGAAAAAGACGGAAGCTTAAGAAGCTACGATGGGTGGACGCAATTGTGTTCCGGTACAGCGACCCACGGACCGCCGACGACTACGGAGCATTGAGTTTGTGAACGCAATATGCCACGTGTGAATCCAGTTGATCTGTTACATGAAGTTGCAGCCCTAGCCCTGGACAGCTGAATATCTCTTGTGCCGCAGTAGAGAGGCAACGTGGCAGCAACGAAAGCGCGGGCAGACAGCAAAATAGCAAGCTACATTATACTTCATAAAACTAAAAGAATTAAGGGATGACGATCATACATCCTTTGGTCTCGTGTGCTCCGTATCGCCACCTACCGTACCATTCGAAGTTCCCAGGGCCCCAAGTACAATAAGAACGGGGTCACCCATTCTAACCCGTAACAAGGTAGGAAAACAAAAAGCGATAAACAACTAAGATACTGATTATATAATCTGTGAAATGCCCTTGCTTCGTCAAGCGACATTTTGGGTCGCTGCTGTCGTCCCCGACGAAATGACAGCTCAGCAAATAACATGATATCTATCGCAATTTGATATTGATACAAGTTAAGCTGTATATGAGTAAGATTGTTCAGGTTCAGCAGCATCGCTTCGTAAGAATTTAGGTTTTCCATTCTTGGGCGTGACATCGTGACAGTTTTGGCATTCACTGCTACGAAACGCTTTTCAAAGATTCTAGCATACTGTACATGTCTCACATCCATGGTGGAGGGTGCTTATGCGTCGCCGCTTGCAAGCGAAGCCGAGTCCGCGTGCGAGCGTGCCGACATCAACCGCAAGCGATGGCTATTGTACTAGTGCCTGGCTCTTGCTTGCTGAGATCATGAGGCACTGCCTTCTTAATGTTGACTGTTCACATTATCACCCAATAGAAGAAGACTTAAGAGGTTTAGGTCCCGAGTTCCACGCTGTCAGTACATAGCGTATAATCTTTAGCTAAAAATGATGATTCTACCTTAACCCCTCTGGCGTCCGCTCATCTCTACTCGACATGATATCAGGTCTCCTCCATGACCTTCCGGGTTCCCGGGCGGCCATCACAGGATTCACCGCACGTAGCCCTAGCTCCCATTTAAACGCTACGCCTTCTAATCTAAGCTTAAGGCAATGGAAGGCTTCCACAGCATCCATATCAAATGGACATATATCATAAAACAACGTCCCTGGTGCGATTGTATCTATGCACCCCAACTCCACATTTTTAACACGTGGTTTGTGCGTCAGAGGCAGTGCTGTTTCACCATTACTGCGACCTTATAAGCGATTTATATTATTGACGTTGCCTAACTTCCAGTTTGCAATGTGCTCACATAGCGTAATTAAGAAGAGGGCTGAACTATGTTGCATGCTCTAAACATGCCTACCTATCAATTCTCCATATACCCGCGTTAAGATAAAACAGTTCAGCTATTTATGGAAACAACTGATCTCATCCAGCGCTAATGCCCGATGCTTAATCCCTCCCAAAGCTAGCCTCTGTGCTTCTACTCTCTTCCATGCCACGCCTTCCACCCAAAGCTTTCGGCACTCACCTTCTGCAATAAGCATAGCTCCAACACCGATAAGGACTGCGTAACCAGAAGCACGCCGAGATTGGGCGATTTAGTATTTGGCGCTCTTGCCTGCCGATCATCCCCTCGGCGCGAAGCTCCAACTGATCCCGTGTTAATGGGGGAGTGGGCGGGGGGGATCATCCACGCCGGCAGCGCGCTGCGTGGATAACATTTATTCGCGTCAGGTTAGCTCTGCGCACCTGTGCACAACATGCATTTGCAGTGACTTACATGTAAGTGGCTTCTGCAGCCGCCATGAATAGGAATGTATGAATGCGTTCCGCCACTAGAGCCGACACTGAACCTGATCCTTAACGTTCTATGGATAGGCTTGCGGAACTTTGTAAAATAATAGAATAGTCTCAAACCAAGAAGAAAATGGAGCGAAGAAAACGAGCTTTATCATAAGCATTGCTTTTGGTACTGGATCGATTCGCTAGCTTCGCGCAGGTTCCGTTCGAATGGGCGGGATCGCTTTCGATTGTGCGGGGTCACCTTACCCTTCGAAGACTTGCATTTATGTATCAGGGCAATTATGATATGCGACATATACATTTATTCCTACCTGAAGAGGTGGAGGTAATGATAAGGCCTTATGGGCCCGATGCCTTCGCGGCAAAAGATCCAAAAACAATATACACAATATGCACTAAACTCTCAGAATGCGATACAGCTCAAAGAACATAAATAATTACTACCCAAAAAGGACATAAATGTGTTCCTGCGGCAGAAGTCACGGTTGCCCGTTGCTGGTTGGCGGTTTAAGAAACAAGACTGCTGGTACGGTTCTTACATGCAACGATATTAAATTACCGCAACAATGAACCTTCTGTCCTAACAGAAAATATGCATAATTGCCCGACGTAGGGCCCTGCAAGGTGCTCGATCTTGTTTGGCCAAAATCGGCACAAGGCCCAAACCATAATTGCGGCACAAGGAATGGCCTAAGTAAAGGATGAGCCAGACGCTAGCGTACAATGCGAGCGCAAGTATATTTCCTGGATTTTAGAGCTAGGGGCGAGGTTCATAGTGCTGACGACGCTGATAAAGAGGAAGTCCAACAACTAGAAGTTCGAAAGCCTAAGGAGGAGGAATCTGCTGCTGTCCATAATAATGAAAGCAGAAGATCAGACACTGGCAGGAAAAGAAGATGACAGGAAGCAGTACGGCAGGTTTTCGTGTAAAGCGTATTCCCAAGCGCCGCGCGCACTTGCTCGTACTGGCAACACCACGCAAGACCGCGCGCCCGCACGAATCACCGCAGCCAAAGCTCCCGTCTATCACACACCTTGTACACAAAGCCAATTCCAAGTGCCTCCGCAAACCTCATCTCCGGAAACCTCATCT
>NW_003307642.1:98588-107499 GCF_000143455.1 Volvox carteri f. nagariensis
CTGCCTTTCCGTTGTGTTGAGCCTGTGCAGCCCTCGCCGGGCCGCGGCACTTCAATAGAATCTTGTGGCCACAAGGGGAGCCCGCGGGAGTGAGGAGGCGTCTTGCGGTGTGCAGCCGGCGTTTAGAGCCATAGGGATGCGGCCCGTTACGCGCCTACGACGGGTGAAGGGGTACGGGGGGCGCGGACACCCACGGGTTCGTTGGGTTCGTTGGGTTTGCCATCCCGCAAACCCAGATGGCAGTACATCAGTGCTGCATCAGTGCATAATTATAACCTACAGCCCTCAGGTGTTCCAACCGCTCCGTGTGCGCAAGCGGGTTACGGTCGTAGGTGTACGGCAGGGCGCGAGGGATTCGGGGCGGGAGTAGCGGCAAGCAGCCAAAACAACCCCCAGACCACACAGCGAAAGTGTCACCTAGACAGCAGAAGCCAGGGCAGCCAAAACAACCCCCAGACCACACAGCGAAAGTGTCACCTAGACAGCAAAAGCGAACCCAAAGGGAAGGCTTAGAAACCCACAACCACGGGGGAATTTGCCAATGGGCTCCCGAATTGGCGAAAGTACTCGGACCCCCACCAGCAGGCCCACCAGGAAATACTGCTTATACCACCCCTGGATCCTTGTCCATAGTTGATTGGTTTGTTGGTTTGTTGGTTTGTTGGTTTGTTGGTTTGTTGGTTTGTTGGTTTGTTGGTTTGTTGGTTTGTTGGTTTGTTGGTTTGTTGGTTTGTTGGTTTGTTGGTTTGTTGGTTTGTTGGTTTGGATCTCCCGAAAGGCATCCGGGCACCAAGTCTTTCCCCTCCCGACATATAAGACTTAATCTGTAGATCGAATCACTGCATAATCAGGTTTAGTGCCAGGTATGGAGTTACGCATGCGCTTTAACCGTTACACGTACGGTGCACCGATCAGGCCTAAGCTACAGGAGGCCACAGAGCCCCATCAGCCCGTCCATATAAGGGAAGTTAGTTCGCAGCAAGCTTAGTATGGCGCAATAGGTATTCCCTTCAGGTCTTCCTCCACCAGAAATGGATGGCGAGGCTGTTGAGTTTGAGAGGTCCACGCGGATAAAGCGACAGCTTAAACGTGAACTTCATGCTGGGGACATTCATCAGACTGTCAGGGGAACGGCGAAGGAGACGGAACCTCGCTTGTCACAGGGCCGGACATCGGAATTGCCTAGGCCTACAGCGGATTCATCACGTCCCACGGCTGTTGTATTGATTGCTACTGATGACGAGATGGAAAAGTGGGCATCGTTGGCGACACGACCGGTAATAGTCATCGACGATGATGATATTGATGATGAAGGTAACAACGACGTCTGGGTCCCTTTCGCGTCCATCGGCTATACATCCTCCAAGAGAGGCGAATTCATTACTTGTTTCCCACTTCACACATTGCAGATGCTAGATCTGCCCTCGGCGCTGTTGGCCTCCCTCATCCGCCGCCAGAGCCCAGAGCTGTTGCTGGTGCCGGTCCAATGCTGCTCACCGCCCAAGCAAGGGGCCCCCAGTTTAGATACACCGCTGGCGGCACCACGGTCGAGGTAGCCGCGGCGGCCAGGCAGGGTGGTGTGCCCGAAGCCTTGTGGACAGGTCCGACCGGCCGCACTCCACAGCGAGCCATTCCAATGCGTAATACATCTGCCAATCTGGCAATCAATACCAACGCAGCAGGAGCGGCAGCCAAGGCAACAACAGGAACAGATGGGCCTGACCTGGGTGCAGGAGCTGCCGAACCTCGTGCTCGTGGTGGTGGTGGCGGTGGTGATGTCGCGCGAGTAGGCGCGGGTGTGGGTGCAGGTGCGGATGCGGGGCCAAGCACAGCAGCAGGGGCTGCAAGTCCTCCAAGTGAAGGCAGAGGCACCGCGAGTGGGCCGGGCACAGCCGCAGCAGCAGCCGCAGCAACAGCCGCAGCAGCAGGATCATCACCAGCAGTAGCAGGCATGAAAACGGAAACGTACCTAAGAAGGGACTGGCCAGCAGCCGTGAATGTGGCGGCAAGGGCGATGGCGGGAGCAGCAGCAGCAGCAGCAGCAGCAGCAGCAGGAGCAGCAGCGTATGCGACTGGAGCTGTAGCCGCAGGGACAGACGCGGCAGTAGTAGCGGGTGGTTTCGGAGCGGGGCCCTCCGCGGGCTCACCGCATCCACATCATGCGGATCACCGTGATGGCGGCCGCACTCTCACTTGCAGCATCTGCCTGGAAGAGGAGCCGTTACAGGCCTTCCACACAATTGGTGAGGGAACGACGGTCGGAAGGGTTGAGGTCATGGGTCGGGTTCGAACCGGGGTTCAGCTAAACGTACCTTTTCCACCGTTACCCCCATACCACATCGCGGTAGAGACGTAAGGCCCCCCTCCAACAACTTGACCGCCAGCCAGCGACAACGGGCAGGAAGGCAGGCAGCACATTTTTGGGCGAGGCCCCGGGCGCGAAGCGCCATTCGGGTTCACTGCTGTCAGTCAGTCAGTCAGTCAGTCAGTTCCTTACATATCTCGCCCCGCAAAAAATGCTATATCCATTCTATATCGAAATGCCAAAGGAGACATTCCAGATAAATCGGAGCGCGAAGGTAGCTTTCCATGGCTCCGAGTTTGACATAAAGTTACATATCTCGCTCCGCAAAAGATTGAATGTAGAAGCTATATCTATTATACATCCCCCTGCCAAAGGAGAAATTCCAGATAAATCGGAGCGCGACAAAGATAGCTGCACCGGGGCTGACGCCCCCCTAGTCCTGGCGAGCTTGCGAGTTATATACATGTTATATGTAAAAAAAATATGTAGATGTGTATGTATATGTATATATATGTTATATATATGTTATATGTATATATATGTGTGTGTATGTCTGTGTGTGTGCATGGATACAAGGATACACGCCCCCCCCGGGACTATCACCCTTGTTATGTCATCACCGCCATCACCGCCACCATTATCAGATGAGGCCTCTAGGCTAGTTGGCCCAACTCGCGGTCACCCCCCACTCCACCAAGACCTCTATCCTGGTCGGCGCCGTTGGCGTGCTTGTGTAAAACCTGCACACTTAGTGTCGTTCGCTGGCCGAACCTAGTGCACTGCGACTTCGTGCTATATACTACTAGTTGCTTTCCGTTATTGCTTTCCGTTATTGCTTTCCTCCCTGGAGCAACAGCTGCTGCTGCTGCTATTGCTGTTGAACGATGTCGTTATCGTTGTCCTCTCCCTCCCCGGCCCCTTCACGCGCTCTGCTGCACTGCAGACGGTTGCGGTCACCGGTTCTGTGGGCTGTGTCTGTCCCGCCACGTGCAGCTGGCCGCACGGAGGAGGGCGTTTCCAGTGAGGTGCCCGCAGCCGGGATGCAGGTTGGCGGGGGGGGGGGGAGGGGAGGGAGGGAGGCGGTTGGGGCTTTGTGGACAGAAGGAAGACACGCATGTGGATGGCATGGTGGGAGAAGAGGGGGATGTAGTGGGGGGATGTTTTATGGTTTGGGAAGGAAGGGACACACGGAGGAATGGTCCGTACTGCTGCTGCTGCTGCTGCTGCTGTCTCTGTTGTGGAAAGCTGCCCTCTTGCTATCTGCTATCTCTACACCCCTCCCCTCCCTTTCCCCCCTTCACTCGCTCGTGGTTCGTCTTTCCCCTCCTCCCCTCCGTACACAGCGGTCCTGGGGTGAGTGTGGCGGAGGGTTTGAAGCTGCTAAAGGATGCGGAGGACCGTGACAAGCTGATCATGGTGAGTGGGTGGGGCATGGGAAGGGCGGGTGAGAGGGGGGCCCCAGCACGGGGAAGTTTACGGGAGGACAGGAAGGGAGGGAGCGGGAGTAAAAGGAGGAGGCGGGGAGAGGGAAAGCAGAACGGAGAGTGGGATTGGTGGAGGGAGGGGAAGGAAGTAGCGACGCGGGGAGGGAGAGGTAGAGCTAGAGGGTGCAACAAATATCGGGTCTAAAAGGGGGGAAGAGGGTTTCACATGACGCCAGGGGGGGGAGGAGGGGGACGGAGAAGAACCAGACCTGCTCTGTGTTGGGCCCGGAACTCCGCCATGATCCTTGGTGGTGTGTTGCGGTATGTTTTTGTGTTTTGTCGTACTCGCAGTTGGAGGTGGAGTCCAGTCTTCCCCAGCCCCTGCGCTTCTACTGCCCCAACCCCGAATGCAGCCTGCTCATGGTGCTGGACGTAAGTGTGTATGTACGTATGATGTGTGTGTGTATGTATGATGTGTGGGACAGGGGGGGGTCATATCTTCATCCTGTGGCCGCTACCCGGCAGACCCTGCCTTCCCCGGTATTTCGGAGCACCCTCATCTAGTCACCCTAGCCAACTTCTCAGTCGATCGCTCAGGTTCCGCACCCACCACCGGCATCCAACGGAATTTGCCGGGTCGACAGCGGCCCAACTCCATTCCTGGTCAGCTCGCAATATCACTTTATCCCAGGTCACCACCGTCCATCGACTAGGGGCTCCTTACCTTCCACCATCGGAAGGATTTTCGACCCTGACAGGTCTCGACCCCGGGATCTCCCGGGGGCAATGGTCCGTACCTAACCTGAGTATGTATGTATGACTTAGATTACACTGTGGGCCGCGAGAGCCGGGGGCCGAAGCCGAAACACAGCGCAAGGGTCGGGAGCACACAGCACAAGTCGGTTAGTCTTGTGTGCTCCCGACCCCCACTCAGACTGCCAACACTCTACGCAGCCACTCCGCAGCCCCTCCATCCGGGGATGGCGCTGCATTGAATACACCACGAAGGGCTCTCAGGTCCCGCTAGAGCGAGTCCACAAGTCTCAGCTAGGGCAAAGTCAAAGGCTCTCTGAAACAACCCCCCAAAACACCACCAACGAAAACGGGATTCGAAGGGAAAACAAACAAACAAACAAAAATTCGGTTAGGGCAGTCCCGGCAGGGGAGGGCTCCTGATATACCTAACAGGCCAACAAAAAAAACCTCCAAGAGAGAAAGGCTAAGAGAGTTCGACACCACAAGACGTCTTGCAACCACCTTAAAACCTTAAAACAACTGACCTCCACCACCTGTCCCTTCCTGGGCTGGTCCAGGGGAGAAGTAGCCTTATAAAGAAAAGGGATCCCGCACAAGCCTGATCACCACTGCAGGGGCCCGGGATAGTCCGGCGAAACCACCAAAGCGTTAGCGTTGCCACGACACACAGCTCCTAGACCCTCCAGAAAACCGCAGGGGGAGGATTGTAACCCGCGCGGCGCCTCCCCCTTACCGCCACTAACCTGAACGGTTGGTCCTCCAGAAACCTATTCACCCTGTCTCGTACTGCACCGCTCTCACCTTCGTCCCTCACCAAGCAACCCAGTCCCACAGAGAAGACGTGCCTAAATAGAATGGCCCTCCTCGGGCCACATCTCCCCCTCATCCGAGCCCCGCTACCACCACCAGATCTCAACCTCCCAAACACCAGAAAAACTACGTCCTTTTGGCGCTCTCACCGCCATCTCCCCCCTCCCCTGTCCGAGCGACCCCACCTCCCCCCGGCTCTCCAGCACCCTACAACCTCGGAGCGGCACTAGGGAAGAAAAAGGGTTCTTCCCTGCACGACGTGACCGCCTCCATTCCCCGTCCTTCTCCTCTCCCTCTCCCGTCTCGGGGTTCCCTCTCACCTATTCCCTTGTCCTCCAACCCCCATCCCCCTCGAACTCCTATACCCCCCCGAGCCCTGCCCTACAAACTAAGCTCAAAGCGCTCTTAGGCAATAATTTCCACCGCTTCGGCGCACCGCAGTGCGCCTTCTGAAACCGACAGGGTCGGGTCCCACCCTGTCCCAGCCTCTCCGCGGGGTGCCCAGCGCCGTGAAGGAGCGCAGACGCGCCCAGAAGTCCACCACTGCCCGGGCGCAGGCCCGCTCCAAGGGGGTTGCTGCGGGTGCTGCTGCCGCCGCGCCTGCCGTTGCTGCTACCGCCCCTGTCGCCGTGTTCCGCTCCTGCGTTTGGTCCTCATCCCCCGGCGCGTTCAGTGCAGGCCCCGTCTGCGGTCCCGCCCCGTCGGCCTGGATGAAAAAGTCCGTTATCCGCCTCTGTCTGGGGCCGGGTACCTGCACCTGCTGCGCGTGCTCCCGGTTCTGTGGTCCTTGGCTCCCAGCTCGTTCCTGCCTCCTGCCCGCTGCCCTCAGGCAGCATCTGCCAACCTCCATGGCAGACAGGGCCGACAGGGCGATTATATCCCATACGGCCTGTTCGCATCCGGTTGGGGCCAGTAATAGCCAGAGTTGCTTTCGGGTGACTCCACCTACCGCCGCTTCCTGAGAAGACTGTAGATGCCGGTCGATCTGTGCCCGCACCGCCTGCGCCACCGGGCATTCCCAAACGTGGTGCATGCGTGGCGAGCATGGCTGACCAGCTGCTCTACCGAATCCGCCACATCCACAGCGTTTTGGAGTCATGCGGGCTAGGTGCGTGTTGCCCGGTAGGGGGACTGCGAGCCGCTATAACGTCTCCTTATTCTCATTCTCCCATCGTACCCCGGACCATACGCGGGCCTGCGTCGCCCTGAATAGGCTGATTCCCGAGGGGGGCGGCGGCGACGGGCCCTGAGGATCCGTGGCCTCCCGCACAAATTCAGCTACCAGGCGTCTTCTCCTCTCCTCCATAGGCCCACATTGCAGCTGTGTCGCCAGGCGAACCGTGAGGCGTGCCAGCGGGATGGCTTCCGCCATCCCAGGTATACGCCACCCAATTCGCCCAGCAGAAATACCCATCGCTTGCATGCTGGTCAGCAGTGGTGCTGGTGACGGTATGACAGCCTCCTCCCCTTCCGTTGCCGCTGCCATCGGTTCCGTTAGCCCCCGATGCTGCTGCTGCTGCTGCTGCTGTCGCCGGGTCTCAACCGTTCTAGCAGCTTCGAGCCAGGCCGGGTTTATGCTGCTATGCAGCGCCGCGAGGGCTGCCCGGGTCACGGGTTTATCCCGCGTGGAGATCGGGGTAAGCGGGTCGAGGTGAGTCTGGGCCCACTCCATCCACACCGTCCTAGGGAGGGTTGCCAGATCGCTGCTCTCTGCCAGGGCCCAAACCCGCACCAGATCCCCTACCGTCTGTAGTTTCCTGCAGGTGGCAAGCCCGCTGTTGCCCTTCCAAATGCTGACAGCGGGAAGCGGGACAGACGCTGCATCCGCCGTTTGGCCTCTCCCATCCTCTTCGTCCAGTCCGGCTGTGGTGGGGTCACCTGGTTGTCTATCGGCAGGTTCAGGGCAGTAGCAGTGGTTACCACCTTAAGTCCTCCGATTGTCTCCTGCTGGGGGCCTGTTAGCTGGGGTCCTGCTGCTGGCGCCGGCTGCTGTTGTTGCTGTCGCTGCTGGCCAATCCATAGCAGTTCCACTTTCTCCAGATTGAGTCGCTGGCCAGATGCCCGGGCAAATGTTTCCATGGCCTGTAGGAAGGAGGGAACTGATTCCGCGCCATCCAACGCCACTTCCGTGTCATCTGCATATTGGCAGGCGGTGACGGGATATGGGTCGGACGGTTGCAGCTTAATTCCCACCTCCTGGCTCCGGAGCCAGCATTGGAAAGCTTGGGCGACGAAGAGGTACAGCAGAGGCGCCAGGGGGCAGCCCTGTCGGACACCAGCCTCCATGTCCACCAGCCTGGACTTGTACCCGTTGACCATCGCCCGGGCTCGGGTTTCGCTCAGTAGCAGACGTACCCACGCACACAGCTGTGGCCCTGCCCCCATCGCCTCCATGGCCGCTAGGAGAAAGCCGCGATCCACTGTATCGTATGCTTTGGCAAAGTCCAGGAATGCCAAAAGCCCTTGGCGGTTCTGCTTGCGGAGGAGGTGTGACAGGTGGCGCAGGAAGAGTACGCTGGCCCCAATCAGGCGCTTGGGGAGGAAGGCGGATTGCTCGGGGGTGATGACCCGTCCCAGGGCGGGGCCCAGGCGGTTCGCCAGTACCTTAGCAAGGAGCCGGTAGTCCGAGCATAGCAGTGTGATGGGGCGGTAGTTGCCTGGGAGCTTAGGGTCGCCTTTTTATAGAGCACTGTGATGATCCCTTCAAGGAAGCCTGCAGGCACCTGCCCGGTCATGCCAATGGCAGTGAACAGGCCTGCGATGGTATTACCTATGGCTGACCAGGATTTCCTGTAGATGTCGGCCGGGATCCCATCCCACCCTGGGGCCTTGCCAGGTGCGCTCTTCTTGAGTGCCTTCCGCAGTTCGGTGGCTGTGATCTTTTTGGCTCCAAGCTGTTCATCTGTCTCTGCCGGGAGCTTAATGTTGGCTGTGGTGAGGGAGTTCAGCACGGTTTGGCGGGCCTGGGGGCAGATGAAGTCCGGGGCCTTGCTCACATCCTTCCAGAAGTCGGCTACCACCAGCGTTATTTTTTTGCGGAATATATTCCGAATTCGGAATAAAAAAATGTTCGTGGTCCTGAAAGTTAAGAATAAATAATGTTCCAACCGTACAAGTTCATTCCTCCAGCCAAAAATGGACTGTCCATGCCAAAGCCGCTAGAATTTTACAGGAGACATATATGTTACCCATATCATAGTACTTTAATGCCATGGATACTGTTAGGAAGCTCACGCCCGAAAGTCAACGAGGAATCGGACTGTTTCTGACCGGACCAAACGCTGCAAAACATTCGGAACCGAAGCTCCCAAAGCATCGAAGGCCATTAAAGCAGATATTAAATTTCACTGAAGCCATTAGCGACGTTAATGAAGACGGTGTAGGGGTCGTAGGCAATGTGGACGCAATGCTGCAGCCAGCCGACGACAATGACGCCACTCCGGTTGTCAACATTGAGCGGGCCAAACATCAATGTTCCTCATATGGATGCAATCGCGATGGGCCAGGAAACAGGTTGCGTTTGGTGGTTCCGGTTCATTGCTGCTATGCATCATTACTTCTGCAACCTGGAAAGTCGTGTAGTGTTATCTTTCAACGTGATGCAAGACGAAAGATG
>NW_003307642.1:107670-121014 GCF_000143455.1 Volvox carteri f. nagariensis
AGCGCCTTACAGATTCGGAATACCTTTATTCCCGCGACTAAAAACCTATTCCTACGTTCGGACTGGAAAATTAACCGGCAGAAATGAAAAAAAAAACACTGGCTACCACCTGGGGCAGCTGCGCGGGGTTGGTAACAAGTCGGCCGGACAAGGCTTGCAGGGCGACAGGGGCTGGTTGTTGGTCTACAGCCTGGGCCTGGAGGAAGGCTGTAAGGGATGGGCTCGGCCTCTCCCCTGCCCGCAGCCAGTGGGTGCGGGCCTCCATGGCATCCTTCCGGCAGTCTTCCCGATGTGCTCGTGTGAGTGTTGCCTGGGCTTCGACCAGTTGTTGAAGTGGCTGCTGTGGGGGCTGCATCCACCGCTTGCCTTGCCAGCTGGACCTGCGGTAACACCTCCCGAGCCCGGGCCCCTGGTCTGAGCTTGCGGTGTTGTGCCGCCTTGTTGAGCTGAAGGGCCAGGGTGCTCAGCCGGCGTTTAAAAGCTGGCCACCACGCAATCAGGCCCAAAGGGTTGTCCTCCGCAGATGGTGCTGTGGCACACTGGCTGGTGATCCATGCCTCCATGCTTGCGGCTAAGTCCTGGTGTGATGTGAAGGCCAGCCGCACTCGTCGGTTCCCTGGGCCCTTGCTCTCTGGTCGGCACGGCAGCAGGTGCATGACCATTGGCTTGTGATCCGACGGTGTTTGCACGGCAATCTCCGTCTTAGCAATGTATGGCATGGTGCCGTGGTCTACATAGATGCGGTCTAGGCGGGAGGCCCCGACGCAGGGAGCTCTGTAGAAGTGGGTGTAGTCGCAACTGTGGGGGTGCAGCTGGCGGTGGCTGTCCACCATGGTGGGGCCTGCTGCCCGAAGAAGGTCGCCATCTCCCCGTCGCCCTCCTGGACCTGCTGTGGAGACCAGCCCTGGGTCTTCCACAAAGTTGAAGTCACCTGCCCAGACCAGCATGGTGTCACTGTTCTCGGCTGCATGCTTGGTGGTGGCAGACAGTGTGGCTGTAAACAGCGACTGCCGGATCGGGGTTGCTTGTGCTGAGGTACCCGTGGGGCCGTACACATTGCAAATGTGAATACGGTGTCCTCCCCAACGTAGTACACAGCTGGTAAACCGCCCTCTGACCGCAGGGGGGGAGTGGGAGGCGGCTTTTCCAAGTTGGTAGCCAAATTCCGACGGACAAGGATAAAAACCCCCGCTTTGTGGGGAGAGTCGGACCAGGAGTAGGCCGCCACTTTCCATCCCCGGGTGTGTGCAGCGTGCGTTGCCAGGTTTAGCTCATTTTCTAGTCGGCCTTGGTTCATGAGCATTGGTGTGGTGGGTTTCCTGGAGGCACGCCACATCCAGGCCCATCTCTGCCCATAGCTTGACTGCTGCGTGTACTTTGGGTCTGTGTCTCGCCGTCATGCCTTGTACATTGTGCGTCGCAATCCGAAGGGGATGGCCTCGAGTGGCTCCCCGCTGGCGAGTCCCATTGTTAGCTCTTGGACAGCTCATGTTACTGAACGGGTGGGTTGGTTGGGCCATCCCCTTCTGGGGGGCTGGCACTGGCCAGGGCCTGGGTCCCGGCGGGGAGTTGCAGCTGAAGGGTTGGAGTCGGGGACTCCTCCTGGGGTTCCTCTGGACTGCACATACCTCCATGACCTGGGCCTCCGTGGCATCCTCATAGTCCGATTCCTGCATTTCAATGTCGCTGCCAGTCGGGGCCTCCGAAGTCGCTTGTTGCTGCTTCTTTTTCGCCTGTTGCTTCTTTGGTTTAGCTGACTTCCCCGAAATCGCGGCGGCTTCCCGTTTAGCTGCAGCTGAGGCTCTGCGGGCTTCGTTTGCCTTGGCCGTCTGTGCCCGGTTACGTGCCTTCCGCTCCTCCTCCGATAGGTGCTGCAGGCGTTGCTTGGCCTGACCAGTTCGGGGCTTAGACTCCCGAGCTGGGACTCTGGCTACTGCCTCTAGCGGTTGGTGTGCTGATGGGGTATCATCCTCAGACTGTTCCGCCACCATCTCCTCATCCGCCAGATCCGGCACCGCCAATGTATGCTCATCCTCCGAGTCCATGTCTGTTGCGGCTGGTTTCGAAGCTGAAGGTGTTGGTGCAGTCGGCTTGCCTGGGCCAGCTGCCCTGTGTAGCGCTGTTCCCAAGGTCTCCTGGCTGGCCTCCCGAGGGACTGCGGGTGGGTCGGGAATGGGGGTCTTCTTACCCTTCTTTCCTTGTAGCATCCAGCCTGCAGACCCGGTGGGACCCGCCGTGTCGGTCCCGCCAGGTTGGGCAGTGGGTTTACTGCCGCCGCTGCCGCTGTTGTTGGGCTGCGAGGGAGGGACTCTGCTGCTACCGGGTCCAGTTGGCAAAGCTGGTCCACCATTGCCTCCGATTCCTCTGCCGCTGCTGTGTTCCCTTGGCGCCCGAAGTGGCATTGGCATCGGAGGTGGTGGTGGTGGTGGTGGTGGGGGGGTAAACCAACTCCGCTGCATTTCCCTCTGTTGCCGCCGCCTGTAACCCTGACACCTGCGGCTCCACGGCCTGTCCCGGGGGTCCAGGGTAGGTTGCCGGGCGGGTGGGGCCGCTGAATGCTGCCATGGGCGGCATTGGCGGTGAAGGGTCTGCTGGGCGGGTTTGCTGGGTGTGGTGCCCCGCCGCCTCTCGTTGCCTCCGCTGCTGCTTGCGAAGCTCCTCCCGGGGTGGTGGACAGCGGGGCATAAGGTAGGGGTTTACCTCGAGGTTGGGTGACAGCTTGTGGCGGCCTTTAAACAGCCGACCTGGTGCTGCTCGCCCAACCACCCGTAGTACTCATACGGCATCTCACATGGCAAGCCCCGGTGATCACGGGGCAGGGTGAGCTGCCAGGTGTCGGCCATGGCCGTGGGGATCAGGTACAGAAATTCCGTCACTGTGCGGGGCTGATTGCTGGTGCTGTAGGCCCTGGCGAGGAACTCAGCGACCCCGTGGACGCTGAGTTTGGTGGGGACTCCCTTAATCTCCCGGCACTGTACCGGCAAGACTTTTTTGAGCAGGTTCTTGATCTGCAGCTCCACCTCGATGGGGTCCTCGTGGGGGCAACATATAGTTGCACCCCACTCACGCGAATGCGTTCACCGTAGGCTTCGAACAAGTACGCTAATCCACCTTTTGGCACCAATATGGAAAAGTCCATCGCGATGTTGCTCTCGGCCCCAGCTGCGTATGAAAGCCGCTTCTCAATGCGTGGGCCGCCCCACCAGTTGAACTCGGCAGAGCTGAAATGCTGCCCCAGCGTCGACCGAATAGCTGTTCCTAATGGTCCATATATCTGAGCCATTAAGTCATTCCGGTCGGACCTCGCGGGCCAATGGACGACGAGGTCAACGGTTTCCAACTCCAGCACCGAGCTGTACTTGTAGCCGTCCAGCGTTACTACGTTAAAGGCGTTAATCCGCTTTGGAGCTGCTTTTGCCCTGCCAGCGTTTGGAAGCTCTGTCGGTTTTCTCGTGCCGCCATTTCCAAGTGTCCTCGGCGCGGTAGTCCGCGGCCGTTTCCTCTGAGCCATTCCGTTCGCCATTTCTATCCTACCATTTCTGAGATGAATAGGTTGGCAATTAGTTTGGCACCTGCGGCCGTGTGCAGCCGATGTCCATGGTAGCAATCAGGTTGCAGTCTAACGATCAGGTCGTCATTATACACCCATACATATGTATGTATGTATGTATGTATGTATGTATGTATGTATGTACGTAACCCCCCAAAAACCCCTCCACCCCCCCACAGGAGGGGGAGCACCTGGAGAACTCCCCGGTTCGTTGTCCCGGTTGCCGCGCGCAGCTGTGTGGCCGATGCCGGGTGTTGTGGCATATCGGCGTGGTGAGTGGTGAGGGGGGAGATGGTTGGGAAGGGGGGCCAGGAGGGGGGCCAGGAGGGGGGGGAGTACGCTACGTGCTGCGGTGGCTTTCTTCTACTGGGGGGGGGATTTGGCGGTTTGTGTGTGGCGGGGGAGGTCGCTTTGGTTTTCAGAGGTTTTAAAGAGACAACTGCCGACAAACTGCCATGGGGGTTAGGGGGAGTGGGGAGGGGTGTTAGGGTTAGGGTTAGGGTTAGGGGTTTTCCCCCCCCATTTCCCCCTCCTATACACCCCCCACCCCCCGGAGGTCGCCACTCCGTCGCCCTGTTCGGACGACCAGCACAATGCACATCGCCGCAGACCCCTCCTGGTTAAGCATCTCTCCCCCGTGTTCCCCCCCACCCCCCTCCTCTCTCTCCACATGTCGCACAGGCAGTGGAGCCGACCCGGTGACTCCTCCGCGTGTTTTCCCCTGCCCCCCTTTCCTTTCTCCTGCTTGTCCGATTGGAATTCTGCGATCTGGATCTTCTGGATCTGTATTATTGAACCGCTCTCCTCACCATGCCATCCCTTTCCAACCCCCGCTAAAGCCCTCCCCCTCCCCGCCCCTCCCCGCCTTTCCCTCCCCCGCCTTTTCCCCGGCTTCTCGTCTGTAAATAAACGACGTGCAAACAGTCCTGTGAACAGTACCGCGCGACGGGTGGCGTAACAGGTCCGCCCGGCCGCACTCCACAGCGAGCCATTCCAATGCATAACACATCTGCCAATCTGGCAATCAATACCAACGTAGCAGCAGCGGCAGCAACACGGGGTGCAGGAACAGATGGGCCTGACCTGGGTGCAGGTGCTGCCGAACCTCGTGCTCTTGGTGGTGGTGGCGGTGGTGGTGGTGGTGATGTCGCGCGAGTAGGCGCGGGTGCAGGTGCAGGTGCGGATGCGGGGCCAAGCACAGCAGCAGGGGCTGCAAGTCCTCCGAGTGAAGGCAGAGGCGCCGCGAGTGGGCCGGGCACAGCAGTAGCAACAGCCGCAGCAGCAGCCGCAGCAGCAGGATCATTACCAGCAGTAGCAGGCATGAAAGCGGAAACGTACCTAAGAAGGGACTGGCCAGCAGCCGTGAATGTGGCGGCAAGGGCGATGGCGGGAGCAGCAGCAGCGGATGCGGTTGGAGCTGTAGCCGCAGGGACAGATGCGGCAGTAGTAGCGGGTGGTTTCGGAGCGGGGCCCTCCGCGGGCTCACCGCATCCACATCATGCGGATCACTGTGATGGCGGCCGCACTCTCACTTGCAGCATCTGCCTGGAAGAGGAGCCGTTACAGGCCTTCCACACAATTGGTGAGGGAACGACGGTGTCATTCGCCGACCGAACCTAGTGCAGTGCAGTGCAGTGCGCCGTCATGCTATATATTATCGAACCGCAACATTCCGACCTTGGCTCAGCTCAGAGGAGGGGGTGGGTGGCGGTGGCGTCCGGGCGCAGGAGCCCTGGTGGCTCGACGTCAAGTATCAGACTTGCTTCCCTCCTTCCTCCCTTGAAAAGACTTCCCAGTTAGTATTGCTTTCCATTATTGCTTTCCGTTATTGCTTTCCGTTATTGCTTTCCGTTAATGCTTTCCGTTATTGATTGCCGTTATTGATTGCCGTTATTGATTGCCGTTATTGCTTTCCGTTATTGCTTTCCGTTATTGCTGTCCTCCCTGGAGCAACAGCTGCTGCTGCTGCTATTGCTGTTGCTGTCGTTATCGTTGTCCTCTCCCTCCCCGGCGCCTTCACGGGCTCCGCTGCACTGCAGACGGCTGCGGTCACCGGTTCTGTGGGCTGTGTCTGTCCCGCCACGTGCAGCTGGCCGCACGGAGGAGGGCGTTTCCAGTGAGGTGCCCGCAGCCGGGATGCAGGTTGGCGGGGGGGGGAGGAGGGGAGGGAGGGAGGAGGGGTTAAAAGGGGGCGGTTGGGGTTTTGGGGACAGAAGGAAGACACGCATGTGGATGGCATGGTGGGAGAAGAGGGGGATATAGTGGGTACTGCTGCTGCTGCTACTGTTGCTGTTGTCTCTGTTGTGTATAAAGCTCCCCTCTTGCTATCTGCTATCGCTACACCCCTCCCCTCCCGTTCCCCCCTTCACTCGCTCGTGGTTCGTCTTTCCCCTCCTCCCCTCCGTACACAGCGGTCCTGGGGTGAGTGTTGCGGAGGGTTTGAAGCTGCTTAAGGATGCGGAGGACCGGAACAAGCTGATCATGGTGAGTGGGTGGGGCATGGGAAGGGCGGGTGAGAGGGGGGCCCCAGCACGGGGAAGTTTACAGGAGGACAGGAAGGGAGGGAGCGGGAGTAAAAGGAGGAGGCGGGGGGAGGGAAAGCAGAACGGAGAGTGGGATTGGTGGAGGGAGGGGAATGAAGTAGCGACGCGGGGAGGGAGAGGTAGAGGTAGAGGGTGCAACAAATATCGGGTCAAAAAAGGGGGAGAGGGTTTCACATGACGCCAGGGGGGGAGGAGGGGGGAAGAGGGAGAAGAGGGGGAGGAGGGGGACGGAGAAGAACCAGACCTGCTCTGTGTTTGGTCCCGTACCCTGGCATGATTCTTGGTGGTGTGTTGCGGTGCGTTTTTGTGTTTTGTCGTACTCGCAGCTGGAGGTGGAGTCCAGTCTTCCCCAGCCCCTGCGCTTCTACTGCCCCAACCCCGAATGCAGCCTGCTCATGGTGCTGGACGTAAGTGTGTATGTATGTATGATGTGTGGGACAGGGGGGTCATATCTTCACCCGTGGCTGCTACCCGGCAGACCCTGCCTTCCCCAGTATTTCGGGGCACCCTCATCCAGTCACCCTAGCCAACTTCTCAGTCGATCGCTCAGGTTCCGCACCCACCACCGGCATCCAACGGAATATGCCGGGTGGACAGCGGCCCAACTCCATTCCTGGTCAGCTCGCAAGTCAACTTTATCCCAGGTCACCACCGTCCATTGACTAGGGGCTCCTTACCTTCCACCATCGGAAGGATTTTCGACCCTGACAGGTCTCGATCCCGGGATTTTCCCGGGGGCAATGGTCCGTGCCTTAACAGTAGTGCCTAACCTGAGTATGTATGTATGTACGTCACCCCCAACCCCCCCCTCCACCCCCCCACAGGAGGGGGAGCACCTGGAGAACTCCCCGGTTCGTTGTCCCGGTTGCCGCGCGCAGCTGTGTGGCCGATGCCGGGTGTTGTGGCATATCGGAGTGGTGAGTGGTGAGGGGGAAGATGGTTGGGAAGGGGGGCCAGGAGGGGGGGGGAGTACGCTACTTGCTGATGTGGCTTTCTTCTCCTTGGGGCGGTTTGGCGGTTTGTGTGTGGCGGGGAGGTCGCTTTGGTTGAGCATCTCTCCCTCGTGTTCCACCCCACCCCCCTCCTCTCTCTCTTCATGTCGCACAGGCAGTGGACCCGGCCCGGTGACTCCTCCGCGTGTTTTCCCCTTCCCCCTTTTCCTTTCTCCTGCTTGTCCGATTGGAATTCTACGATCTGGATCTTCTGGACCTGTATTATTGAACCGATCTCTCCACCATGCCGTCCCTTTCCAACCCCCGCTCAAGCCCTCCCCCTCCCCGCCCCTCCCCGTCCCGCGCCTTTTCCCCGGCTTCCCGTCTGTAAATAAACGACGTGCAAAAAGTCCTGTGAACAGTACCGCGCGATGCAGGTGCGTCTGGGGGCCGGCAGCAGCGGCGGCGGCGGCGGCGGCGGCGACGAAGCAGCGCTGGCTGGGGTCTCTGGTGAACGTGTCTGGAAGCCCTGTCCGCAGTGCCGTCAGCTGGTGGAGATGGCGCAGGGGTGCAACCACATCACATGCAAGTGCGGCGCCGAGTGGTGCTACAAGTGCGGGGCGCTGTGGAAGAAGGTGCAGCCGCCTGAGGAAGCGGCTGCTGCCGACGCGGCTGGGCCCCGGGGGGAAGTGGGGCGCGGGATGTTTCCGCATAATGGGCGCAGCAGCCGGCCTACTTGCAAGTAGGTGTTTGGGGGGGGCAGGGGGCAGGGGGCAGGGGGCCCTTCCGTCTCTTTTTCCGATTTTTCCGATTTTTCCTTCAATTTCATCTTTTCTGTTCTTCTCCTCCTGAATTGTCCTGAGCTGCAGCTGTCGTCTGTGGGATGACGCCAACCGGCAGCTGGAGCAAGAGTCCCGAACGCTCTGCTACGCCCGACGCGGCATGCCCGAAGAGATGGCTCACCGCCGAGCGATGAATGAGCTGCGCGACCTGGACATCCTTTTGCAAAACCAAAACCAAAACCAAAACCAACGCGATGACCATCGAAACACTGGGCATGAGCAGCCACAGCTGCAAGGGGCGCCGCCGCCGCCGCCGCGGCAGCAGCAGCAGCAGCAGCGGGGCCTGCCGGCGGCGGCAGCGGTGGCGAAGGACCCGCGGCAAGCCAATGGCATGGGGGGAGCTGGCGGCGCCGCGCCTGGCGGAAGCGGTAGGCGGGGTGGCGCGCCGGCGGCGGCGGCGGCGGTGGCCGACATCAAGCAGGAATATCGCGACAGTTTGCGCGAGACGCCGCGACGGACAGCGCAGACGAGAAACACGCAGGTGGCGGCGATGGTTCCGCCGGCGTTGCGATTGACGTCGGGGCTGGGGCTTGATGGTGACGTACCCCAGACGGCCTTACGAAGTGAGCAACTCAGACCTCACCCACATGATGTGGGGGGGACGATGCAGTCGCCCCCTGTGACGGAGAGGATGGGAAAGACGAGCTGCGGCGGTGCCGTTGCGGATAGCGGCGGAAGCTGCCAGCGGACGGCCAACGGCGACGCCAGCGGTACCGCTGGTGCGGCGGCGCCTGCGCAGCAGCAAGGGCAACAGCAGCAAGGGCAACAGCAGCAAGAGCAACAGCAGCAAGGGCAACAGCAGCAAGGGCAACAGCAGCAAGGGCAACAGCAGCAAGGGCAACAGCAGCAAGGGCAACAGCAGCAAGAGCAACAGCAGCAAGGGCAACAGCAGCAAGAGCAACAAGAGCAACAAGAGCAAGAGCAGCAGCAGCAAGAGCAGCAGCAGCAAGAGCAGCAGCAGAAAGAGCAGCAGCAGAAAGAACAACAGCAGAAAGAACAACTGCATCTGCAGCGTCTGCAGCATCTGCAGCATCTGCAGCATCTGCAGCGTCTGCAGCGTCTGCAGCACCTGCAGCACCTGCAGCACCTGCAGCATCTGCAGCATCTGCAGCAACAGGAGCTCTGTAAGCAACAGCAGCAGCGGCAAGAGCAGCAGCAGCAAGAGCAGCAGCAGCAAGAGCAACAAGAGCAAGAGCAACAGGAGCTCTGGAAGCAACAGCAGCATCAACAACAGCATCTGCAGCGTCTGCAGCATCTGCAGCGTCTGCAGCAACAGCAGCAACAGGAGCTCTGGAAGCAACTGCTGCAGCAGCAGCAAGAGCAGCAGCAGCAAGAGCAGCAGCAGCAAGAGCAGCAGCAGCAAGAGCAACAGCAGCAAGAGCAACAGCAGCAAGAGCAACAGCAGCAAGAGCAACAGCAGCAACAACAACAGCGAGAGCGACAGGAGCTCTGGAAGCAACAGCAGCAGCAGCAGCAGCAGCAACAGCAACAGCAACAGCAGCGACAGGAGCTTTGGAAGCAACAGCAGGAGCAACAACAACAGCAGCAAGAGCAACAGCAGCAAGAGCAACAAGAGCAAGTGCAACAGGAGCTCTGGAAGCAGCAGCAGCAACAACAGCAGCATCTGCAGCAGCAGCATCTGCAGCAGCAGCAGCAGCAGCAGCATCTGCAGCAGCAGCATCTGCATCTGCAGCAGCAGCAGCAGCGGCAGCAGCATCTGCAGCAGCAGCAGCAGCAGCAGCGGCAGCAGCATCTGCAGCAGCAGCAGCATCTGCAGCAGCAGCAGCATCTGCAGCAGCAGCAGCATCTGCAGCAGCAGCATCTGCAGCAGCAGCAGCATCTGCAGCAGCAGCATCTGCAGCAGCAGCATCTGCAGCAGCAGCATCTGCAGCAGCAGCATCTGCAGCAGCAGCATCTGCAGCAGCAGCATCTGCAGCAGCAGCATCTGCAGCAGCAGCAGCGGCAGCAACACCAGGGTTCGACGTTGCCAGTGCTGGACATGCCGTACAACCGCCGGCAGCCGGGGGAATGTTGGCGGGTTGAGGAGAGCACAAGGGGGGGGGAGGGGGAGGAGGAGGAAGGGCTTGGCTCTCACCTCCTGAATCGTCACTTCCGTACAAGAGTGAGTGAGGATTACGTGAAGGCTGAGGAGGAGGAGATGCAGTAAGGTGTACGGAAAGGGTCGGGGGTTTGTTGGGATTTAGGTGTGTGTGTATGTGTATAGGGGGCCCAGAAGTCGACACACACACGAGTGATGAGGCGGATGAGGGCGCTCATCGGGGAAGGTACCCCGCCGGGTTCCTCCTGCCTTGACTTCTGCACATATATACATACACACGGACATCTCTCGAATACAGCCCACATCGTCCCCCCCGAGTATATCGTCCAGCTTCCAACCCTACAAATCCAAACCGCGCCGCTTTTGAGCCCGCCACTCCCTCCCCCCTCCGTCCCTCCCACCCTCCCTCCTCTCCCCCGAAGGACACTACCGCCCCGACGACGACGACGACGACGACGATGATGATGATGATGATGATGGCGAACAGGGACACAGGCGGAGGGGAGAGCGGGGGGACCGCCGAAAACGGGGCCCGAGCACGGACGGTCGTCAAGATTCCTCCGGAAGCCGCTGACGCTGGTGCTGACGGCGACGGTGACGGTGACGGCGACGGTGACGGTGACTGCGACGGTGACGCTGGTGCTGACGGTTACGGTGACGGTGACGGCGACGGTGACGGTGACTGCGACGGTGACTGCGACGGTGACTGCGACGGTGACGGCGGCGGTGACGGCGACGGTGACTGCGACGGTGACTGCGACGGTGACGGCGGCGGTGACGGCGACGGTGACGGTGACGGCGACGGTGACGGCGACGGTGACGGTGACGGTGACGGCGACGGTGACGGCGACGCTGTCTTTGGACTTCGCAACGATGCTCTGGGGGGGTTGGGGTCCTCCTCCTGGTGGGGGAGAGAGGCTGTTCGACGCGAGTTAGCGCCGCTGGGGGCGGGGGTGAGGTGGGACACGGGAGCAGCAGCAGCAGCAGCTGCCGGCGGCGGCGGCGGTGACGTGGAGGACGTGGAGGAGGCGGCGGGGAATGACACGACGGCGATGATGGTGGGGGACACGGTGACGACCTTGGGGTTGCCGTACTGGAAAGATCTAGGGGATCAAGGCGGACTGGATGCGATCTTTCGCCGCCTTGAAGACTCAGCTTGTTGGGCGCGTGTGCGCGAGGAGAGCAGATCCCTGGCGGAGGCGGCCGCCGGGGCCGCCGCGGATGCTGTACGACAGCGGGAACGCCAGCCGCTACGTGACATGGCGTGGCAGCATGCTGTAGCGGAGGGTGCTGCTGCTGCTGCTGCCGGCGGCGGCGGCGGTGGGGGCAGCAGTGGTGCTGCAGCCAGCGGCACGGCGACGGCGGCGACGACGGTGGCCATTAACGCAGCGGCGGCGGCGGCGGCGGCGGCCGCGCCGTTACCCCATGGGCGCGGTGACAGCGTAAGAGCTCCGTTGTTGGCGCCCGGTCTGAGCGACAGGCCGTCGTCTGGAGGGCCGGTTTTGTTGTACCGGGATGCGGTACGGAGGACGGAGGCGGCGACAGTCACGAGCGTGCGGTCAAAGGCGAGTGCGAGGGTGGATGGGGTGTAAAACGTTGATATAGGTAAATGGTTGGGAGAATCCGTACTTTGAGAACCTTCTGCGGTTGGTAGGGAGTTTTGCACTAGTGATTTAGCGTAGTGAGACAGATTAACAATTGCTAGAATTTCAAATGCAGTTATTTGACAGTTTGTTTTGTTAGGTAATATTTTACCGCACATTTGTTTCTCGCTATGTCGGCTGGCTAGCTGAGTTGGGTGGGCTGCGTTGGTCGGGTCATGGGCGTATGTGTTAGCTGGGGCCCCGAATATTTCACGATTTACACTTTCCGATACCTTTTCCTCTGCGCCGCCGTTAGTTCTACACCTAAGCACTGCTACGGTTCCCTTTGCTTTTCTGATCTCCTTAAGATTTTCCTTTCATCTCGGAAGTTAGGTAGTGTTTTCCCGCCTTCTGCCTTCTTTGGGATTCGAAGTCGGCAGCTTTGGTAAGTAACTCGTTTCGCAAAGACAACTACCATTCAAGTGATCATTGGTCAATATACATATATTCCTGATGCCGCATTTGTCGTACCCTCCTGGACTATATCCGTCTATATCTCGGGTATATCTATCTGCTTCACCCGCCAGTGGTCCGTCTTACAACCCCCGTTTCCCCTCCTGCTGTGCTGTGCTGCGGTTTACAGAAGCGAGATCGCTCCCCCGACCAGGCGTACGACCTGCCGCCGGCCAAGACTGTTGCCGGGACCGCTGGGGCTGCTACAGCCCTGAGCGCTGCAGCCACCGCAGCGCTACTGCCGCCATCACTACCGCAGCAGCCGCTACTGCCGCCACCACAACCGCAGCAGCCGCTACTGCCGCCATCACAACTGCAGCAGCCGCTACTGCCGCCATCACTACCGCAGCAGCCGCTACTGCCGCCATCACTACCGCAACAGCCGGCGGCCGCGTACGCCGCCTCGTCGTTGCAGGGCCTCCGTGTCGCCCTTCCCCCGCAAATCGACCCCAGGACTCGAGCTCCTCCAGGCGGACCGGGGTTGGAGAGGAGGCAGGGCCTGGCGGCGGCGGTACTGCCGTACTGCGGTCCTACGGCGGCGGACGCCGAGGACGGTATCAGGGCTGCAGATGACGGTGGTTGTGGCAGCCGAGGCGGCGACGACACCGGAGCTGGGGCGGGGTCCCTAGTGCACAGACGCCACATTTCCGCCGAACAGCACCAACACCAACACCAACTCGGCGCTTTGTCCGATTTGGCAGCTTATCCGTGGCACAGGGGGGATCCTCACGTACCTGTCCACGCCCCCCATGTCCAGGCGAACACTCATCGCCATTCGATGCAACTGCAGGCGGGCGCGTCCGCTCGACTTCCAACAGCCCCGTCCGCTGTGTTGGCCCACCACCACCAGGGCCACCACCAGGCACCTGCGGCCACCCGGCGGGTTGTGGTGGCGCCGCCGCTGGCGGCGGCGGCGGCGGCGGCGCCAGCAGCTGCGGTAAGGTTTGCAGACGGACCCTTCCCGGGGAGTTATCTGCTGTCGACACCCCCCCTGCGAACAGAGGGGGATGCGGCTGCAGGCGTTGCTGCTCCCGTGGCTGCAAGTATCGGCGGACCTGACGGAGATGGCGCCGCCGGCGCCGGGCATTGCAACGGCGACGCCGCAGCTGGTACGACGGCTAACGACGGCGACGCCGCGGACGATGAGCAATGGCCGAGTGGCTGTAGCAGCGGCGGCGGCGGCGGCGGCTTCGGTGCTGGCAACATACATATGGACGTGATTATGAGCCCCTTGGGTCCGGGACTGGGTGTTGGCGGGATGATAGGCAACATCGGGGAGTTGGAACCGAGCAGCGAGGAGAGGGAGGTGCAAACTGAAGGCA
>NW_003307642.1:121187-122730 GCF_000143455.1 Volvox carteri f. nagariensis
CTGCCGCCGCCGCCGCTGCTGCTGGCCCCGCGAGCAGCTGGGCCCGCGGCGTCAGGTCAAGTTAGGTCGCCGGCCGGGGCGGGGGCGGTGGCGGCGGCGGCGGCAGCAGCACCATGGCTGCAGCTGGAGGCTGGGGCCGGCGTGCAATTACCGCCAACAGTTAACATACTGCAGGTTATGTCCGACGGCGGCGGTGACGGCGCTGCCGCGGCGGCGGAGGCTGTTCCGACAGCGGCGGCAGCCACGGCGGCGGTGGCGGCGGGGGTGGCGGCGGGCGGCGGCGGTCATCGGCCTGCTCCGCCGCCAGTAGTGGTCCAAATCGTTTTGCAAATGGTGCAACAAGGCAATGAGCCGTTATCGCAGGCGACTCTGGATCAAGTACAACAGCAGCTGAATGGCTTACTGGCTGGTGTACGGCAGCAGCACTAGTGGCGGCGCCGCCACCCGCACCAGACGGCGACTCAGACGGATCAGCGCCGGGCCCTGTGTGGGCAGTAGTACTACTATTGCCTCTGCGGCAGCAGCAGCAGCAACTCAGGCTTGCCTTCGTCCGGGCCGACAGGCAGACAGGGAGGAATTCCTGTGTTTTTTGTATTCCTATGTAAATTACATCATATGCCTTCTTCCTGTGTTAAAGGAACTGAGGCGTAAGGTGAAAGGGTTGGAGGTGTGACGTCCAGAACTGAACCGAAGATAGTTGAAGAAAATATCTGGAAATATCTTTGAAGATGTTCATTGAAAGTAGATGGAGCTTGGCGCCAAAGCGATGAGAAATAGAGCCGTCGCTGGGAAGTGGCGCCGATGTGGACCACTGCTACTGGGTGGTGGTGTGCAGCTAGGGGCGTTTCTGTGTGTGTATGCGCGCGCCTCTTTGTATGTATGTATTTATGTGCTGCGCCGTGTCCGGGTGCGTGCGTACGTGTGTTCTCTGTGTTGGGGGAAAAGAGGGTGGGTGAGTGCTGAATGGGCGGCGGCGGCGGGTACGGCACACAACCATCTCTCTCCATCAACATCTGGACCCCTAGGGGACTGGCAGCCCCTAGCACACAGCGCAATCTGATTTCACAACAGAAACACCAAGTTGTGTTTGGTTGGGCAAATATATCTTTGCTTATACTTTACCTTCTTCCTTTCCGCATGATGTGTATAGTTTTCAATTTTGCATGCATGTATGTATGTATGTATGTATGTATGTATGTATGTATGATGTGTGAAACAGGGGGGTGTATCTTCGCCCGTGGCAGCTACCCTGCGAAACCCTGCCTTCCCCGGTATTTCGGGGCACCCTCATCCAGTCACCCTAGTCAACTTCTCAGTGGATCGCTCAGGTTCCGCACCCACCACCAGCATCCAACGGAATCTGCCGGGTCGACAGCGGCCCAACTCCGTTCCTGGTCGGCTCGCAGGTTAACTTTATCCCAGGTCACCACCGTCCATCAACTAGGGGCGCAATGCCTTCCACCATCGGAAGGACTTTGACCCTAATGGGTATCGATCCCGGGATCTCCCGGGGGCAATGGTCGCGCCTTACCAGTAGTGCCAA
>NW_003307642.1:124707-126931 GCF_000143455.1 Volvox carteri f. nagariensis
CCGCGCAGCGCAGTGCTCCCCCGACGATTGACAGGATCGGGTGGTGGGGTCCCACTCCGTCCCAGCCCCGCCTTGGGACATTGAGCGCGGTGAAAGAGCGCAAGCGCGCCCAGAAGTCCACTACTGCCCGAGCGCGGGCGTATTCCAGGGGGGTTGCTGCTGCTGCTGTTGTTGCTGCTGCTGCTGCTGCTGCTGCTGCTGTTGCTGCTGCTGTTGCCGTCCCCGGTCCCGCGCTGGGCCCCTGCGTTTGATCCTCGAGTACCGGCGCGTTCAGCGGCGGCCCCTCGCGCGGTCTCACTCCGTTGGCCAGGTGAAAGAAGTCCGTTATCCGCCGCTGTTGGGGCCCTTGCGCCTGGATCTGTTGCGCTTGCTCTGGCTGTTCTGTCGCGGGGTTAGCCGCCCTTTCCAGTCGCCTTCCGGCTGCTCGCAGGCAGCACCTGCCTACCTCCATAGCAGACAGGGCCGATGTATGTATGTATGTATGTATGTATGTATGTATGTATGTATGTATGTATGTATGTATGTATGTATGTATGTATGTATGTATATATGTATGTATGTATGTATGTATGTATGTATGTATGTATGTATGTATGTATGTATGTATGTATATGTGCGTAACCTTGTGAAATCCTTGATATGCTACAAAGTAAAATGTCTTCTGTGTTTGTCTTGGACTATTTTTGTTTTTGCTCGACCAGTCAACCAGCCTAGAGCCCCACAGCCGAGTGTAGCCTTAAGTTATGTAAACTGCAAGTGAGATACACACACCAGCAGCAGCAATAAGCAATAAATAAAGTGAAGGGCCTTTTCATCGCCTGGCAAGTTCCCCTCCTAGCAAGTCTATGGGTGTACATACATATACATATGGCACGCACCATTGCCCCCGGGAGATCCCGGGATCGAGACCTGTCAGGGTCGAAAATTCTTCCGATGGTGGAAGGTAAGGAGCCCCTAGTTGATAAAGTTGACTTGCGAGCTGACCAGGAATGGAGTTGAGCCGCCGTCGACCCGGCAGATTCCGTTGGATGCTGGTGGTGGGTGCGGAACCTGAGCGATCGATTGAGAAGTTGGCTAGGGTGACTAGATGAGGGTGCTCCGAAATACCGGGGAAGGCAGGGTTTCGCAGGGTAGCTGCCACGGGCGAAGATACACCCCCCTGTTTCACACATCATACATACATATTCCGCCATTTCTTTGTTTTCTATTGCATAATGATCGGTACAGCCTTTTTTCCCGGGCGGTGTGGTGTTTCTGGACATTTAAGTACGGTGCGCTGGCTCACGCCGTACAGCGTCGTCAATATTCGTACACTCTCAAGCTTGAGGTGTGGGTTGTGGGTATGGGTTGTGGGTATTATGGGTGCACGGTCGAACAGTGGTCTTCGGGTCGTTGTCAGTTGCATGTCAGTTGCATGTTAGTTGCATCGTAACTCGTCCTTAAGTGCCCCCCTCAGTTTTGCTTGCTGCCCGTCCTACGCGCGCCATGCTTCCTTTTGCTTGTTTCGCATTAAACCGCTCTCACACAACTTTTCGTGGAACAGCCTGAGTAATCCACGGAGGAGTAGGACCTACGGTACGGCATCATAAATACACACACCCGGGCGGCACACCCCACAGCAGCACTGGTGGTGAAAGCGGTGTTGCGGTCCCTCCCTAATGCCAACTTGTACAGCAACAGCATTCATACAACAATAGGCAGGCGGCTGGCAGAAGTTAAGGCCTTGCTTCTGCTCCCGTCGCGTCCCGGCGCGTCCGGGTTCAAATCCGCCTGCCGACCTCTCGGGGTGTTTGAGAGGTGATGAAATGGGAGGTGGCCCCCCATCTTGTGGATGGTGTAGGACGTGATAAAATCAACTCGCGAGCTGACCAGGAACTAAGTTGACGCGCCGTTGATCCGCTAGATTTGGTTGGATGCTGGTGGTGAGTTGCCAAACTCAAAGAGTACACTCTGAAGTCGGATGGGGTGAATGGCTTAGGGTGCCCCTCTAGCAGGGGAGAGCAGGGAATTGCCTCGGGAAGGAGGCCACTGGTGAAGCTTAACCACCCTGTAACAACATCAACAATCACGTGATACGACTGACTCATCTAACTGACAGTTATGCCTTAATCAACTAATGCAACAGTGTTTTTTTTTTCATTTCTGCCGGTTAATTTTCCAGTCCGAACGTAGGAATAGGTTTTTAGTCGCGGGAATAAAGGTATTCCGAATCTGTAAGGCGCTG
>NW_003307642.1:126981-127807 GCF_000143455.1 Volvox carteri f. nagariensis
CCCCGATGAGTTACAGTTTAGTTCGTGCAATCGCCGGGTTTGGGGAATGTCGCAACACGCGCACACCAATCTCTCAAGCACTGATCGAATAGAGTTCGTTCATCATCGTTCGTCTTGCATCACGTTGAAAGATAACACTACACGACTTTCCAGGTTGCAGAAGTAATGATGCATAGCAGCAATGAACCGGAACCACCAAACGCAACCTGTTTCCTGGCCCATCGCGATTGTATCCATATGAGGAACATTGATGTTTGGCCCGCTCGCTGTTGACAACCGGAGTGGCGTCATTGTCGTCGGCTGGCTGCAGCATTGCGTCCACATTGCCTACGACCCCTACACCGTCTTCATTAACGTCGCTAATGGCTTCAGTGAAATTTAATATCTGCTTTAATGGCCTTCGATGCTTTGGGAGCTTCGGTTCCGAATGTTTTGCAGCGTTTGGTCCGGTCAGAAACAGTCCGATTCCTCGTTGACTTTCGGGCGTGAGCTTCCTAACAGTATCCATGGCATTAAAGTACTATGATATGGGTAACATATATGTCTCCTGTAAAATTCTAGCGGCTTTGGCATGGACAGTCCATTTTTGGCTGGAGGAATGAACTTGTACGGTTGGAACATTATTTATTCTTAACTTTCAGGACCACGAACATTTTTTTATTCCGAATTCGGAATATATTCCGCAAAAAAATAACGCTGTAATGCAACCAACTCTAAGGAGCTTTGTAGTGAGAAATGCATGTGCGTGTGCATCCGGTACGACACATGCTGCTTCGGGCTGTACAAGACAGGAGCTACCGTACGTTTTCTGTTAAGTGCTCTATTA
>NW_003307642.1:128829-129839 GCF_000143455.1 Volvox carteri f. nagariensis
GCAGCGGTGGCAGCGACCTCACCAACCTCCGCTGCCGCCGCTGCTGCTGCTGCAGCTGCCGCCAGCGCTGTAGCAGCCGGCAGCATGCTAGCGCCACCCCTCCTCCGTTTTTCGACTGTTGCACCCGCCCCCCTCCCCTCCCAACCCACCCCCTCCTTCGTTCCCCCCACATCCCCCAACTGCCCACACGCTGCCATGCCGCTGTCGCCCTTGGACTGCCGTACATGTACGATACGACCGCCTTCCCGCAGTACCCGTCGGAACTCATCCACCTGTGTTTCGAGTTTGTGGATAGAGTGTGTGTGTAGTGGTGGAGGGGGGAGGGAAATGGAAGCGTGCTGTGTATGTGTGTATGTGCTCGTGGGAAAAGAGGGGGACAGAGGGCTCCCTTCCCAAACCCGACAGCCGTACATCTCTCCCCGCTTCAACGCTGTGTACGGCTTACATGCTTTGCCACACACAGATACCGACAGACATACATATTCATGCGCGACTCGTATGCGGAGCTGTAAATCGTTTAAGAGTGTGTATTATGTATATCTGATTGTGTGTGTGCAGGGGAGGGGGGTTGGAAAGCAATGCTGGTGATGATGGTGATGCCAAAATGGGAAGGGGGGAGGAGGTTGCCGTACATCACTAACCCGTTCGGGAGCCGACGGCACGTAGAGAGTCCCCGGGAAGGGGTTGAACCTGCAAACAAGACAGACAGACAGACAGATCAGACAAACATATAGATAGACAAATAGACAGACCAACAAACAAACAGACGTCGAGATGCACCCGAAGGGAAGGATGAAGGGAACTGGGCAGTGGGGCTAGGGCAAAACGTTGGGTCGTTATAGTGGTTGGGAAGTTGTAGAGGTTGGCGGTAACGAACAGTCACTGCATCAGATTCCGACATTCAGGCGACACTCGACTGCTCCGGGAAGGAGCGCCTCTCCCCAATTCCCCAAACCTCCTCCCCCCCGGGCAGTCTAAATGTTTCCCCCCCCCTCTTCCCCCCCCCCTCC
>NW_003307642.1:129918-148205 GCF_000143455.1 Volvox carteri f. nagariensis
ATCATTCACTCCTAGGATCCGTTCGAGAGTTGCATGTATGTATGTATGTATGTATGTATGTATGTATGTAAACATGTATGTATGCGTTGTATGCAATGGAAGTGGGCGGTTTTGAGGGGGGGGTGGAAAAAGGGAGTAAGTGTGAAACGGGAGTTGGAGAAAGGGAAACATCGTGATCGTGATGTGGGTACCGTGCAAGTGGTAAACAGCCAGGGCAGAAAACCCGAAGTGTACGGCAACACCCCAAAACCCAATAGGTCAAGGAAAGATGAAACCCTTCAACCCACATCCCGTCCCCACCCCCCAACCCCTGGGGGGGAAACATGCGAGGCTGCCCGTTGTGTGCGTGCCTTGATTTCCAACCAAATACACATGCCGGCCGTCACCATCACCACCTAGTCCCTAAGTCCTGAACTCCCAACTGCCAACCGCTAACCGTCACCCACCTCCCAGCAGGGTGTATTCGAACAGTACGTAACGCCCCGCCTTTAACGGCCGTCTGTCCGTACGGGGAAAGTACTGCGACAATACCGTACACAGAGCCGTAAGGCCCCGCAGCGGATATGGAAGAGAGGAGCCACTGTCGCCGTTACCGTTGCCATGACCGTTACTGCTACTGCTACTGCTACTGCTACTCCCAGCGCCCCCGCTATCGTCACTGCTACTGCCTTTGCTACTGCTCGTCCACATCAGGCGAGTGTTCGAGGGCACCAGCTCGGTTCGCAGCTCGTCATCTCCCGCGTGGATGGATACGGCCAAACACACACGCGGGGCTAGGGGGCCGGGGGGAGGGGGAGGAGGAGGGGGAAATAGCACCAGTGACGGCGGGGGTGGTAGTGATGACAGCGCCGCGGGTGAGGGGGAGGGAGATGGCTGCGGGGGAGCGTCATCTGGCGACGGCGACGGCGACGGCGGTCGGGATGAAGATGATGTCGATGTCGGTGTCGGTGTCGGTGTCGGTCCGAACCTGTCCAGGAAGTGCTGAAGCTGGGGGAGCAGGCCGACGGTGGACAGGGTGATCCTGGGGGTGGAAAGGGAGTGCTTGTATGTATGATGTGTGAAACAGGGGGGTGTATCTTCGCCCGTGGCAGCTACCCTGCGAAACCCTGCCTTCCCCGGTATTTCGGGGCACCCTCACCCAGTCACCCTAGTTAACTTCTCAGTGGATCGCTCAGGTTCCGGACCCACCACCAGCATCCAACGGAATCTGCCGGGTCCACAGCGGCCCAACTCCACTCCTGGTCGGCTCGCAGGTTAACTTCATCCCAGGTCACCACCGTCATTAACTAGGGGCGCAATGCCTTCCACCATCGGAGGGACTTTTGACCCTAATGGGTATCGATGGGTATCGATCCCGGTATGTATGTATGTATGTTTCCGCAGCACTGGTTTTGCAGATTGACGTATTCATCGCCAAATTGCGCCATTTGGTGTATTGGTTTTCTTAACACACACACACACACACACACACACACACACACGCACACGCACATACACACATACACACCCCGCCTTCCCGCAGCCCCCCGCATGTCCCTCCACTCCCCATTTTCTTCAATTCACCCCGTCATCCCCCCCATCCCCCTCACCCCCCCAACACACACACACACACCTCACACCTGCTCGCAGAAAACCCCAACCCTCGACGATGTGTCAGTATGTCAATCGCTGCAAACACTGCCGTACAGTTGTGTAGGGGCTCCCCCATCCCCATAAACACGATATTGGTGATGGGGGCAGCAGTAGCAGCTGTTGCAGCGGTAGCGGCCGGAGGACGTGCGGGATCTTGGTCCAGCAGGCGCTGCGCAACTAAGACCTGAAGACATCGGAGGGCATGTTGGGGGTATGCTGCACACACACACACATATACAGACACACATACATACCGACGAACCTGTTCAATAATTTGTGCAGTGGAGAGGTTGCCGAGCAGTCCCTTTCGTCCTGTGTAACAAAACTGGCAGTTCATGGCGCAACCAACCTGAGGGACATGTACGACAATGTACGATAATGTACGGCGATGTAAGGACGAGCCACGAGAAATCGGTTCACCTCTCCGTCCCACACTCCTTTTCCCCGTTCTTCATTCCTATAACCCGTTTCCCCCCCACCCCACCCCACCAACCCTCCCTTGCTGCCGTACCTGCGATGATACGCACAGTGTGTATCTGGGATGCTCCCGGCGACCGACCCGTGGGTCGTAATCCCGGAACCAGGGAATGAGAACCGTCTCAATGCGCCCACCTGGCAGGAGTGTGTGTGTGGGGGGGGGGGGCGAGTGGGGAGGGGGGAAGGAGAGCGCACGGGTAAGGGAGGGGAGAGTGTGTGTGTGTATGTACGCGTGTGTGTATTTTGTGGATTAATGGAGCTCTGGGTTGCACGCGTAGGAGTGGGTTACCTGGCGGCCACAATTGCGCCATTGACACGGGGGGGGGGGGAAATCTTGGCGGGATTGAGGGGGGAAGAGGGCCAAACAAGCCCACTGCAGAGTAAGACTACATGATCCCCCGTGTGCAAACGTACATGCATACAGACATATGTGTTCAATTGGCCCAGAAGCCTCCCACTCTGTAACAACACATGTATATATATACCGACATACAAACGGATGTGCATGTTTTGTGGGTAGTGTATTGGGGATTGAGAGCAGAGAGGGCAAACAACAGAGGATTAAACGGGGAGTTCAGAAGGCCAAAAAAGTAGTTTGGCGGTTAGGTGCCGAGTTCACCAAGACAGACAGACTGACAAGACCGACAGACAGACCGACAGACAGACGAGGAGGTTATTTAATTTTTTTGTCAGAGTCGGCACTGCGATGGTTGGAAGTGGTGACTGCTAGGATTTGATTGGGGTACCGGGATATGTCTTCACGGAAGCAAGTTCCGAAGGCAAAACAGAGACGCGGTAAATGAGGATATGTATGTATGTATGTCTGCTGGATGGTTCTGCAGCAATGGTTTGCGGCGCTGCAGTGGCGAAAGAGGGAAGTGGCGTACATGGACGCGTGCAGACGCAACTGCCAAACCCGCCGCTGCCCCCCTCCACATACACATACACACACATCCCCCCCCTCCTCCCCTCCCCGGCCCCCCCACCTGCCGCCTCCCCCTCGGTTACACGAAATACAAGCTTGCGCGTTCCGTCCGAGGCAGGGGTCACGTCCTCCAGCATAAGGCCCCCCTGGAGGCTGAGAAGGGCCCTAGGGAGTGCGAGTGGGATGGCGGGGGGGGGGGGAGAGGGGCGGGTTGGGGGGGGGGAGATAACCCAGACACGGACAAGACCACACAGGCGTGTGCCCCGCCTAGGAGCGGGAAAATCCATACGTACATACATACATACATTCATCTATACATACATACCTTCGTACATACGTCCATCCATCTATACATACCTACCTAGGTATTTTCCTTCCTACGGGTTGGGCTGTGGTTTGGCTTCGGGCCCCGGGCCTCGGGGGCCCCAGGGGAATCTAAGGCATTTATTCGGCCCTTCCTCTATACATACATACCTTCGGACATACGGCCCTCCCTCTATACATAACTACCTTCGGACATACGTCCATCCATCTATACATACATACCTTCGGACATACGTCCCTCCCTCTATACATACATACATACGGCCCTTCCTCTATACCTACCTACCTACCTACCTTCCTACCTACCTACCTACCTACCTACCTACGTGCCTTCCTTCCTACATACCTTAGGGGATAGGGTGTCCAGGCGCGGAGGGGGGATTTTAGGTGGTGGGGGTGGTAAGGAGGTCCAAAGGGAGGTTGAGGGGATTGGTTGCCAGGGGGGGGGGATTACGGATGGGGCTTGGGGGGGTGCCCCCCAAGGGGACATGGGGGAGGGAGGGGTTTTTTTCCTGGGGGAGCCCTACCGGCCGAAGGGGGGGAGAACCGGGGAAAGGGGGGGCAGAACCCGGGGGGGGGGGGGAAAAAGGTATAAAGTTCCCCCAGAGGATTTAGGGTTGAGGGGTGGTGAGTGGAAAACAGGTGGCCGTAACGAGGGCGCGGAAGAGGGGAAGGTGGGCACCCCAGAAAGGGGGGGCCGTACTCGAAGGTGCGCGCGTGGTCCAGGATTAGGTCCTCAGGGTACGAGACCGGGTTTTTCGTGGTGCGGCGTCTAGGTGAGATAGGATCTTGGGAACCAGCCGTCTTGGTAGAGCGGTATTGGGGGGGCGCCGAGCTGGCTACCCTCCCCCCCTGTGGTTTCCGGAGGCTTGATCGCCCTGCGTTGCCGCAGGGTCTTCCCGTTTGAGTACTTTCCAAGTTAGACCCAGTGCTGTGGAAGGGCGCGGACTTGTGCGGTGTTACCCCCTCGACGGGGGCTATCTCCCCTGGACTAGCCCAGGGAGGGAGAGGCGGAGGAGGGTAGTAGTCTAAGGAGGCTGTTTGGCGTCTTGTGGTGTGAGCTCTTTGCGCTCTTTTTTGCGTGAGGATTTTTGAGCTTGGTGACCTCCCCAGCCCGGGATGACTCGTCGGGCTCCCGGTCGCCCAGGTCCTGGTAGCGAGCTCTCTGAGATGCTCGGTTCGTTCGGTCGGCAGGAAGAGCCCCCCAGTTGCGACTTCGTTTATGTTAGGAGACCAACGGGCATAGATCCCGTCTAGTTGGAGCGCCAAACAAGCGCTGTTGCGTGCCGGCCGTCGTTTCCCGTGCGGCCTGACCCGGGGGCGGAGTGCATGAGACTAACCAGCCGTATGCACCCGCCCCCCGCGCTGTGCTTCGGCCCTGGGCCCCCGGCTTTTCAGCCCACAGTGTAATCAACGTCATACATACGTCCATTCATCTATACATACATACATACATACATACATACGTCCATTCATCTATACATACATACATACGTCCATCTATACATACATACATACATACATACATACATACATACATATGCATACATACATACATATGCATACATACATACAAACCTGAACTTCGTCATGAAGGCTCCGCTGAATCCCCCAACAGCGGGCTCGGCGGCGTCCTCTAACCGCCGTAATCCACCGCCGCCGCCAATGTACGGAACACCGCCGCCACCATCGCCACTTCCGGTTGTAGTGCTACTGCCGCCCGGGAAGCTGCTGCTGCCGCCGCCGCCGTCGTTTCCACCGCGTTGCTGTGCTTGATTAGGAACCCACCAGGGGGCTCTTTCGCTATATTGTTGCCTAATTAGCTCGGTGGCGGCGGCGCTGCTGCCAGATGCCGTTGCTGAAGTGTACGGAGCAGCAATAGCAGCGGTTGAAGCAGTTGTAGCGGTTGTGGGGGAGGAGGACGAGGCGGAGGCGGAGGCCGAACGCCTACCGCCGCCGCCGCTAGCGCCATTGTTGCCGTACACCCAGCGCCACAACTGGTCTGCTCGACTGGGCCTTTCACCTGGGAGAGACAGGCCGTACAAGTGTAATGACGATTTGCCGTAATCATACTTCCTCATGATTTTTCGTACTCGTACTTTGTCGTACTCCAAATTGCCACCATATCAAACCAAACATAGAGGGTGATTGATATTCACTAACTTCGCGATTCGACGGTGGGTACGGCAGCTACGACAAGTACGGCACGCAATTACGGCAATTTTAATATCCGCCTGTGCTGAGTGGTTGATTCGGCCACACCATGGAATCAGAGGTCGCCCCACACAACACAACAACTCGAAGACTTCAAAAGCTGCTGAGAGTGAATTTGATCCCTAAGACCTGACCAGCAAGCAGAGTGGTGAGTGGGAGGTAGTGGTGATGTGTGGAGGCCATATCGGGAGGCGCATAAGAGTGTTTGGGGGGGATCATTTAGGTTGGAAAGATGGATGTTCTAAACGATTGCATCGAGAACAAAACATTGTTAGCGAGAGTGGAACGCGAAGCTGTCGGGAATTATTCATCCTTCTTCCGGATGGAGCTTGTGGAGAGACGGGTAAACGTCTCTAGCAGTGCGTGCGGTGGCAGCATGTGGATATGTGGCGCAGGAGCGATCCCACACCTTGCGCCGCAAACCATTGCTGCAGCTCCGGTAGAGTCACTCCCTTGACGTACAGCCGGCCATCAGCGTCGTACACATTAGGCCTGTTTGGGAGGGTTTAGTTTCGGGTTTGGGGGAACCATGGTGCTCTAAGCGTTGAAGTGCTGGACAGCGGGATAGAAGCAGGCTTGGAAAGGTTCGATTTTGAAGCCACGATGCCGACCAAGAAGACCGCGAGTTATGGTGGCCAAGTTGGCAACAATTGGGCTTATGTTCTCTTGCCTGTTTAGAGCTTGAGGAGCCTCTTGTAAAGCATGGACTACTGCGACGGCAGTCCTTTGCGGCCCATCAGCGAGAGGAAGCGTCGGACTGGCGTTTGTTCTGAAATGTAATTGATGAATTCCGCAATTTACATGATGTCCCCTAGATTGCCAGGATGTCTGAATGAATGGCCTGCGTCGTCCTGGCCCGGGGACCGCTTCTTGAATCCCCAAAGTTTGTACAAGCGACTTCATTGTCACTATTTCATCATGCTTTTGAGTTTCATAAGAGGTAATCGATCATACATAGCTGCTGATTGGATTGAGACTCTCAGGTAAGGGCGATGTTGCTCCGAGACCAAGCGAACGTAACGACCGGCGGTCGCTTTCCACGTTTCGAGCATCCTGGGGCAGGGGCTCCGAGCCCATGAAGCCTGGCATGAATTTTGAGGCACTAGTAGTGGTGACCATAAAACATACAAGTCACGAGCTATAAAAGCCGGTCGCTGCCAAATAATACGTTGTTGTCCTCCCCACCATACAAAACTCTCTGTTGTTATGTTTAACTAAAAATCATGATTGTGATGTTACCAATCTGCAGAGGAGTTGACTGCAGGACTCAGACACAGCGGAAGTATAAGGCCCAGCGCGCCAGCAAATACCAGAAGCCGTACTAATTTCACTGGACACAAACCCTCAGCTAGTACGCTCAGACATAAAAGATCAGCTCCCATAGTTTTGGCGGGTTGTCCCGGGTCGCAAAGGGAGTTAAATGGGCCCAAAATTCAGAGATGACCACTTCACCCATGCGGTTGAGAGCGGAGGTAGGCAGCAGGGCCGTACTTCCCTGAAGACCTTCCCTTCCCCTCCCTTCCTGCATCAAACGGCGGCGGCGCAGATTGAGCAAACTGATGGCCACGAGGCACACAACCTCCCTCCCTCCCTACCTACCACAGACACCACATGAATGGTGGGGGAGGTGGAGTGCCCAACCAAAAACGGTATACGGAGTGAAGTGGGTTCCGGAAGTACCAGTTCGTTCTGCATCATCATCCATCAGCCTGACGGGGATCCATTTCACTGGTGCAATCCCAGATGAAGTAATGCCACTGATCCCCACGAACCATGCGCACTCCACCACATACACGGACACATTGCGGCAAGGTCTCCTCCCGGATGCTGACTGGCCTGGCATGAGGGCAGAGCTTCTCCTGCGGAAGACTTCTTGCGGAAGAAGCTCACACTCAGACACACCGTCGCCAGGTACATTAGGTACGGAAGTAGGTGCATTTCGGTAGCATCTCCGCACATCTTCTTCACTTCCATTCTCGACCCATCACCCATTTCCCATGTCCCCCGTCGCACACAGCTCTGCCAGCCCCCCTCCCTGCCCCCAACCCTTCCCTCGCCCGGCACTCAAGCAGCACCGCATCCTACATCAACCATCGCTACCATACTACCAGCCGACGAAGACACCCGATACGAAGACGATACCCACCCCACAGGATTTACCGTACCGGCGGCTGTCGGGTCGGCCGCCTCATAGCCGCCGATCTCCCCTCCACGCTCATCTCAACCTCTTCAACGCCATTATCGCCGGCCCCCATGCCAAAGATGTTCTCCTCTTTGACTCCGACGCCTCCCGCAACTTCATATAGCCAGCGACCGCTTCCACTTTCCATACCACCCTCGAACGTTAGTTATTCCGCCGTCTCCTCCGAGCCCATTGCCCTTCTGCCTTCTCGGCCGTGCAACCACCACATCTCCCTCAACCCAAGCAGAGTGAGTACTGTGTGTCTCCAGCTTAACTCCAACAGCTTGACCGGCAACTGAAGGACTAATGGACCTGGGGACCGTGGATGGATTCGCGACCGCCGATGTCGCCCTTTGGTGCTCACATATTCTGTCCTCGCCCGCAAACCTAGCGGCAACGAATTGCGCCTCTGTGTCGGCTTCCGCGCGTCCAATCAAGCAGCTCACCATCAAGGACGCGTACCCACCGTCCTATCACTCCCTGGCCCCATGTTCACGAGCTCCCCGAGCAGCCGTACAGCTCAGCCTACTTGGCCAAGCTGAGTCTCTGGTCAGGTTACCACCAAGTACATGTTCAGTGCATGAGCCCCGAATCGTAAGTGCATGAGCCCCGAATCGTAAGTGCATGAGCCCCGAATCGTAAGTGCATGAGCCCCGAATCGTAAGTGCATGAGCCCCGAATCGTAAGTGCATGAGCCCCGAATCGTAAGTGCATGAGCCCCGAATCGTAAGTGCATGAACCCCGAATCGTAAGTGCATGAGCCCCGAATCGTAAGTGCATGAACCCCGAATCGTAAGTGCATGAGCCCCGAATCGTAAGTGCATGAGCCCCGAATCGTAAGTGCATGAGCCCCGAATCGTAAGTGCATGAACCCCGAATCGTAAGTGCATGAGCCCCGAATCGTAAGTGCATGAACCCCGAATCGTAAGTGCATGAACCCCGAATCGTAAGTGCATGAGCCCCGAATCGTAAGTGCATGAACCCCGGACCGTTTCGTTGCAACTCCGGTCTGATTGGTCTGAATGGCTCGTCCTCCCTTTTGTACCCACTGCCGCCCCGCAACCTTCATGTTCCTCATGAACGACGTCCAACCAACCAACCAACCAACCATTCCACAACATATGTGCCATCGTCGTGTACCTCGTCGTACGCCCTCATCGCCCACTCGCCCGCGCACTTTTGAAGAGCAGCGCCCCGCGACGTGCCGGAAGCCGTCCTCAGCACCCTCCAGAACCATCCCCTCCACGTCTGCCTCTCTCTCTCCAAGTGTTCCGCTGCGCACAACCCTCATCGTCATTCCACAAACCGGTCCCTCCACCACCTTCACCCTTTACACAGACGCCTCGTCCTCAGTCGGCCTGCAAGCGAAATAAGAGTTCTGGGATGCAGTCCTGCTCCAAGAGCGAAATCGCGCCCACAACCCCCGCGGTGTTCGAGTCCCAAAAGCTCAACCGTCGCGACGCCAGTTACCCCGTCCACGAGCTAGAGCTGCTTGCTGTCGTACACGCTGTTCGTAGGTTTCTGAAGGCCGCCATTTCATGCTGTGCATTGACCACTAGAATCACCGTGTATCGCTTTTTCACGCGCTGAGAGACCTCTCGCGGCGCCCAGCTCGTTGGTTGCACCTGCTCGCCATCGTTGCAAGGCTACATCTCCATAACCTACCGCTACCGCTCAAGGCCCCAGAACATGGCAGATACTCGGTCTCGCTTCCCGCTTCATCTGCCGCCTTTCTTCCCCGATTTTCCACCCTTCACCATCCCGCCACCGCCGTACACTTCGCCCTTTTACCCTCTGTCCCGTCACCTTCCCCACCCGTCCCACTTCAGCCCCCACCATACCGCGGTGGTCGACACCTCCGTGACCTCCAATTGCCCAAATCCCCCTGTTGGCACCAGCAGTGCTAGCCCGGTCTTAGTCGTAGCCGAGCTTGCTGAGGTGTTTGTGCGTGCCGTACGGACCACTTGATCTTCCTTTCCGGGGCTGTATCTATTACAGCGACAGGCGATGTGCCCTTTGGCTCGGTTTCTTTGCATTACGGTACAAAAACCTGGTAGCCCGCTGCAATAACAATAACAGCAACAACCTCCGCCAACAACAACGCTCTCTGGGTCCCTTCGACCGGATGTAGACCGGTGTCGTACGCCACATTAAGGTCGATACCCCGAGGTGGGCGGGTTGCCGCTACTGACTACTACTCCGGTTCCTCTTTTGCCTTTCCCTCGCTCGCCTGGTATACCGATTTCCATTTACAGGTAGTAGTAATCGGAGCGACGCACAATACAGACAACTTTGCGGTTTCTTTCGCACCGAGGACGGTGCTTGTGTTAAGCAGGGGGAATGTGTTAGGTTCCCAAGGTAGCTGTTAAACCCTAGCAGCGCTACTATGAAGCGTGCCACGGCGAAGCGTGCCACGGGAATGAGCACCATCATGGCGGGGCGTGGCACTTTTCAGCTGCGGCGCCATTGCGCTGCACGCTGTTGGCCTTCGCTGTTCGGACGGCCGTCGCAGGAAGGCAAAACGTCTGGTTCACCGGGGACGGCTGTCGAGCGACTTGCCCCCCTGACCCGCTGCCTGCTGCCAGTCTAACCAGAACCAGCTCCAGTTCCCTTTCCCTCACACGCGGCTGTTCCCTTTGAATGTAGTGTAGTCTCAAGCCTATTAACCCACAAATTGACCTCGAGAATATGCCCCCAAGACTAAGGCTGAGGCCATATGACCTTATTGCGGGACATCATCGCCAAGCTGCAGTGTGCCACCGACAGCCAAGCGCCTCTCATCAAAAAGCTCAGCCATCAGCTCAACATCGACGAATCGTGCTCAAGCGCCTGACGTGCAGCCAGGTGCTAAAACATCATGGTTGGCGCCTACATATGTATGTCCGCCAAGCGCAAGAGTGGGTCCGGATCTTGCGCAAGTGGGCGCAACAACAGCAAGCGCGGACCGGATGGGGATGAAAGCTATATGGGGATTCAGATGGGAGCAGTGGCCGGGGTGTGGCGGTTGCTGTGGAGCATATGGTGGGCCGGGGACGATGCTGGCAGCAGAAGTCCGAGGGCGGCTGCCAGACTCCCACATGTCGGGCGCCTGGGCCACGTCCACAGGCGGGACTACCTCGCATGCATTATTATTTTCCGTGGGCAGCGGCCCCTCGACCCCGCATATATAACTGAAACACACTTTGACATGCAATCATGATCGGGACGAGCGGTAGCCCTCTGACAATTAAAAGCATGATTACTGAGTACGGTGAAGTGGTTTGTAACCAGCGCGATTTGGCTGTCATGATGCTAGAGTTAACAAACAGGGATGAAGTAGCAGCATCCCCAACGCAAAGTTAGACCCTGTTACAAGATGGTCCTAGACCGCGGCAAAGCAGGAGTACTTACAGCGCGCTTGAAGCCAGGCCTTGCATCGGGCACCGCGCATTGGACGCCCACTGTAGCCCGGTTTAAAAAAATTTAAAGGCTAACGGAACTGCAACAAGTGGCAGCTCGCAGATTTGCTAATCCGTATGTTATCATATCGATAATGTTAGCAATTATTAGCAAACAAGTGGTCAGCTGATACGCCCTCTTCAGGGGAGCGGAGCGCAGTGGCCCATCCACCCAGCAAGACAAATCAAACAGGGCGCGAAAGTTCCAAAGTTCTGGCCTACCTAAATTCAGGCCGCGTGCCACAAGCTTAATAGCAGAAAGCGGCAGAATGAGCGCCAGTGACAACAAAGATCGAAAAGTGCGAATTATATAAACCTTGCTTCACCCACAATCGATCAGGCTGTCAGAAGCCTACACGACAGAAGATGCAAATTGGCAGATTGCAGCCTGAACACCGAAGTTGCACCAGCCAAAATTGACACGCGATGGAAAGAGAAGGATATGTACTTATGCTTCGCGCGCGGACCGGTTGCTGTATGTCGCACTCTGCTAATAATGTACGGCCTGCTAAACGAGCACTTTCTGCCAAAGCTTAATGTTAGGGTGGGCAGGTCTGCATGTTATCGTACTTACATAAACGTGCCTCTCACCACACATGCAGCGACTCCAGGAGATGCATCGAAAGTCTTTTTAAGCTGTATCCAACAAAGAATAACCTAGGCAAAGACATAATCGACGCCCGGCCTTGGCAAAAGCAAAGCCCGGCAGCAAAACTACTGCGCGAGGGTTTCTGCTCTGCACGGTGCGCGTGATGTCGCGACGTATATCGCGGCGTATGGCACAGCCGTAGGCATGCAGCTTTAAAGATGTAAAGTTCATGCAGGACAAAAAGCGGGGGAAACTACACCATCACACTATCAAATGCAGGAAAGGTCCACACAAAAGAAAGGCTCCTGCCTTCACTTATTACCATCAACGCATCAAAACCAACTTCCGTCTTCCTCAAGAGGATTATCCTCGCAGTTCCTCGCCCTCCCTCAGCGCTGCTCAGCCGTACCTTCCCGTACTCAGCACCCAACCTGACCTTTCCCATAAATTCCGCGCATTACTCATAACACATCGCGACTTCAGGCAATCTTTTTAACTCCAGCATCCTGCAACCTCCATGGTCGTAAGTTTCGCACATCACAGCCTTCTCAGCACTGGAGTCCATCATTAGCAGCACCCGTTTGCTGCCACCACAGTATGTGGAGATTTGCGCAACATGGCGTGTGTGTGTGTTAGACCCTCCTAAATCCTAAAAACCAAAGAAACCATCAGGCAGATGATACATACCAACAGGCATACAAACAGACAGACGGCCGGACAAGCGTCGAAGATTGTACTCGATGCAATTGACAGTTTGGTACACGCGACCCAGCGTACATGCTTCAAGTGAAACCAGGCGTCCCCTCTGTCTGTCTGTCTGTCTGTCTGTTGCCCGCCAGCACATGTTCAACAGTTTGTCGGTTACTACCGGTCGGGCCCGCGGAGGTTTGTCGACTGACCGACAGGATAGCTGGATGTACGGAGATGTACGGCTGTTCGTCCTTTATCAGCTCATTTATAAAACGTTACGCCATTCTCGAATCATCCGCTCTTAAACCCTGTACACCTCAGCGGCACCTGGCAACCTTTGATTCGAAACCTAACGGAAAAAGATCTCACTGTTGTTTGATTTGGCTCTTTTCCTCTCTCAATCTCTCTGCGTGGGACTAACAAATGGCACGTAGGCGCAGTGTGCGGATTCCTGTGTCAACCAATTAGACCAGCATGCTCTCCCGTACACGGTACTGCGGCAGATTCAGTACGGCAATCTCGTTACCGGAGAGTACGATGGGCGCATCCACAATCTTAGCGCGCTGCCAGGGTCCCGTCAGGCCTTTTGGTGGTACGACAGCCTGTAGGATATCACGGAAAAGGACACACATACAGATTGTCGTACGATGAGATACGAATGCTCCAAAGTTTGAACAATCCCGCCTGGGCTGTTCAAGCCGTATTCATCTGTGCGTACGACAACCTCCTCATCATCATCACCATTGTCATCTGCCCATGAAATCCTTCTTAGTCATCTTCACATTCGGTATGTATGTATATCCTCAGGCCGTACAATTCCTTCGGTCGGTCTTCTCCTCCATTTTCAATTTTGCCCATTCACTGCTCTCATTAGTTATTATTATTATTAGCCGGACCAAGTTTCTACCTATTTACATCTCATTCGGCACTTATATCATGTTAAGGACTTTTGGCATCTAACGCCACGCAGCTCAGCCATCACGCCGCATGCCAAAGAGTAACTAAAGCACACGACAGGGCCCAGTACGGCTAGTTGCCATGCCGACAATCTTATGTACTCACCTCATAAAATACCCCAACCATCACCCCCACCCCCCACCCCGTCCCCTTCCCCTCCGCCGACCCCCCCCCCCCCCTTCCCCCTCCTTCCCCCACCTCCCCCCCTACCCCTCCTTCTTCGCTTACCTTGTCACCACCGGCCCCCCCTTCCCCCTCCTTCCCCCCCCAGCTCCCCCCCTACCCCTCCTTCTTCGCTCACCTTGTCACCACCGGCCCCCCCTTCCCCCTCCTTCCCCCACCTCCCCCCCTACCCCTCCTTCTTCGCTCACCTTGTCACCACCGGCCCCCGTCAGGGGCACCACCAGGGTGCTGCCCTTGCAGGCCACGTGCATCACCTTGGAACGGGGCAGGGGGCGGTAGGAGCTGCTACTGCTGCTGCTAGTACTGCTGGCAATGCTGCTGCCGGTGGATGGGGTGTTAGACGAAGTTGATGTACGGCGAAACACAGGCATGTCTGCCAGCGGTCCAAAGCCGCCTCGGCCGGAGGGGGCGGATGAGCTCAGGAGCAGCTGGGCCGCTGGGCCCTCTGTGGTGGCGCCGCTAAGGAAGGAGCTGATGCTGCTGGGCGAGGTGGAGGGGGAGGAGCCCGGGGTGGCGGCGCTCTGGCCGGGGAATACCGCTATCGCGGTGACCAGGGCCAGTGCGCCCAGGCAAGCCTGGCCCAGCACCGGTAGGAAGCGGCCCCAGCGGGGCCCCTCGCTGCCAAAGCCCCAGCTACCGCCGCTGCTGCCATTGCCGCTACCACCATTGTTGTTGTTGTTATTGTTGTTGTTGTTTTGGTTGGAGCCGCCGAAGCCGTTGCCCTCGCCTATTGTTCGGATGGCGTTTTTTCCACGGCATGGCAACAGTACGGTTGACATGGCTAAGAAGGTTTAGTGGGTTTATGTGAATGGTGAAAAGATTTTAGGAACAGTTTTTTGGGTTTGTGTCGAGTTGAGTCGAGAGTAGTTGTCGAAGGCCTGCAGGCCTGTTTGTCGCCATGAAAGACCAAAAGGTTCAGGACATGGCTCACCGCTGTTCAGCGCGACCTCGTCATCACAACATGGGGCATAAGAAAGCATGGCAACATTGTTGGCGAAGACAGCAGCAGCGACGCCGGGTGGGGTGGCGAGGCCGGAGTTGTACTTGGTCATCGTCAGCAGGAAGGTGCGCTTGCGAGGAGCTTTGGTAGTCGTGCTGCGGCGGTAGTACCGCATAGAAGAGGAAGGAGAGCAAATGTGTGGCATAGCGCGAGGCTTGGCACCAGTGGAAGAGCACGACGCTAAGATTGCCATGGCCACGGTTTAGAGGAGCCCCAGGATAGTGTTTGGAGATTTACTAGTTTGCAATACAACGGGAGTTGCTAGACAATTTGGTTATATCCAAAGCGAAGCTGTAATGGCGTGTAAATAAACCAGAGGTACCCAGGGCGTTAATTGTCTGTTATCGCCCGTGTCCTTCAGGCCTGCAGGCCGTCAAAGTTCGCTACGGATGTGCGTCGGCCCAGTCCAACCCATCAGGCCATGCCTAGGCCATAGTCAGGAACTGTCAAGATGCCGACTGCCATGATGCCAGTTGCAGATCGCCCGTATCCGGGATTGTCCCAACTACGCACGTGGATTGCCGACGTGCACCGACTCAAAACTGCCGGAATGGAAGCCGCTAGATATTGCAGCAAACATGAATGTAAGATAAATTCATAAAATTTCACTCAATTTTAATAGTTGTCAAGAGAATTTTGCGACGCTTCAAAAGTTTTGAAGGTCGTCAACAGCTTTCAACTGTCGCTCCCACATGTGTATGGTTGTATTCCGGGCTAATTTTTATTACTCACAATTTGCTGGCAATGCGGTTTCACATATCAGGTGTAAGATACCGCCCTGCTGTCCACGATTGTGCTTTCGTGCTACGTCTACCAAACGCTTCATAGCTCTGACAGCACAACACCAGGTCTACGTGATACTAGACTTAATAAATACTATTGACCTTGATCATCATTCTGAGATGATTTGCCTTCATTGCCTGCGGTACTCCGTACCATAGCTCTGTGTGAAAATCCAGGCCACGGAAGTCACTGTAAGACGCATATTTATGCGAGGAGTTTCTGTTTTAACTGATGCCAACACCAAGCTTTTTCTTCCATTTCGAAGCTTCGGTCCACCTCGTCTACAGCAGCTGCTGACAAGCAAAAGCCGCTGAGTTTTACCATGCTACCTTTTTCCTTAGAAACATGACTTTCCAGGTCCGCTCTGGGAACGCTTAGACTGTCAGGTCTAAGCAATGGTGGGCGTCGCCATCACTCACCCTTTGTTGCTGCATTCTTCGCCTTCTGCAGTTGACTCAGGCATTTTTGCGTTTGGTTTACCTGTAGAATCCGTTACCTGGTAGGCATACACTTGCCAAGGTGTCCAGTAAGCGGGGTGCACGCACCTCCCAAGCAAGTCGAAGAACGCAGGCGCGCACGAACCGCTACCGTATCAGCCACCGGATGAAGCACTCAGCTTTATTAAAAAAAGTCTTGACTGAACGCTATAATTGGTGCTGGGTCCTACATTTATATCACCGTGCACAGGGTTGTTATTCGGAGCCACCGATTCTCATAGACCGTGACATGCATGCGAAGCTTAATTAGGAGGGATGGCAAGTACGGTTGGATTGAGTTGGTAGGGTGGTCGCCAGGATTGGGATAGATCAACCGGGGATTGAGATAGACTGACGGGGGGATTGAGATTGACTGTGGAGGGATTGAGATTGAGACCGAGGTGGATTGAGATCGGGTTACCGTTGGATTGAGAGTGTAGTACCGTTGGATTGAGATAGACGCTACCGTTGGATTGAGATTGCCTTGGGCCTGGATTGGGATTGATACCCCGGAGGATAGGGATAGAAAGGCTGTAAGGCTGTACATATGCTTGTGTTACCCGCTGCACTCCTTTACCACGTCGGTGGTGCCGTTATCTAACCAAAAACGGTATCCGTGACATCTGTGACGCAACCTTTCCTCGACTGTTACACGTCGCACAGCTTTCGCAACGTTCGCTTAACATGCTTGGCACCAAGCGCTCTGTCCCACCGTATGCATGCTCGCGTATGCATGCTCGGAAACCATGCAGAAGAAGAACAACAGCCTGCCGTCCGCTTGACATCCCGTCATATGTACATAACACTAACTTGCACACCCATAAAATGTCCAATGGGACTGCTTCCACAGGCTGCCGCAAATAATCATAACAAAACACCTATCTTCCTGTACATGCTCCTGTACACGCACGCTCTGAAACTAGCCCATGAGTGTCGTACACACCACACCGCTGTACCGACACAAGTGCGCTCTTCTATTGGGTAAACCCAAACGACTGGTGGCGCGTAATGTACAGATTCCCGCTCGGAATTAAAACCCGCATTTCAGCGGGGCGAGTTCTGGTGTGCCCACGCGTTGGCACCAGCAATCGAACCTATGTCACCAAAAATCCGGACAAACTTGTCCACATTGGTACCCAAATACACTACCACACTTCCGTGTGGATTTTGTACACGGCTGCCCCATTTCAACTCCGACTCCTCTCCCACGGATGTGTGCTGTGGCTGCACAAATGCAAGCCGCTCCCACAGGAAGCAAACTGGCCATTCCAACACTGCCCTAAACCACTTGTACCCGACAGCGGCCTTCAGCAGGACCACCGCCTGTTTGACAGCCCCTTGTCGATACTCTTTCACACACCGTTCGAAGAACAAGTTCTGCATGCTTAGCACACCCCTCGAACCGAAAGGAGGGTTGACGAAAACGTTCCCCTCCCACCTACATGCCTCACTGAGGCCATCCAAAGCCACATCAAAAAAGCGCCCGGCCTTAACTCTAGTGTTTGCCGCCTCCGAGCTGCACGGGTCCAGGTCAATTCCCCCCGGCCCAAACATCTCTGCGACTTTATCTAGGATGCACTGTGGAGTGTACCACTCTACCGATGCACTCTGCAAAAAGATAGGCCGGCTACCCGCCGGGACTGCATCTTCATCGTGGCCGTTAGCCCTTGACACAGCAGTAACAGGCGCGACAACATCGGCCATGCCACTCTCGTCCTCACTATCACTCTGTGCGACAGTGCTGGCTGTTCCCACCTCCTGGATGCACGACACCACGAGCTCAGCAGTCATGCGCCGTCCCTCCTCGTTATGATACCTTAAGACACGTTCCCAGGCCAGCCTTGCCACGCCTGGTTCGCATCGTGTCAATGGCCGGACCAGCCGTTCATACTGTGGCACAGGCATGGAAGGTGGCAAAGACCGGATGAAACGAGCAGCCGCCACCCATGCCCTCGCTTGTCGGTACCCAAACCCCAGCGACTTCCTCTCAAGAATATACGCGCGGAATGACTTGTACCCTTCCGCCTCAAACAGATGCTGCTCGGCGATATCCAGCAGTGCACAGCTGGCTTCCACAAAAAACCCACCAGCGGCCATGGTGACACGTGCCTCAGCTTCCCCGAGGGTCCGTGCACGCGCAACAGCGTACGGTGCTCTGCACATAGCCAACATATAGTCGTGTAATGGCACACAACGTCATTCATGAATCGGAGCAAATGCAAAGAAGTAATGAAATGGCTAATGAATTGAAAGCAGTCAGTCCTCACACAACTAGACAGTGACCTCGTAGGCGTACTGCGCATGTGGCTCTTTATCCGTTCCCCTGCAGCCGAACTTATAGCACGTCATCCCGCCAACCTTATTAATATGGACTTTAGCGATGGCCCTGTAACAATGGCAGCACGTGGTCAGTAGGTG
>NW_003307642.1:148255-149143 GCF_000143455.1 Volvox carteri f. nagariensis
ATCTGGTCCCGTGGCAGGTCTTCATACCTCCCGGGAGACATGCCGTGCTCCTCCGGCTCAGCCTCTACACCCGCATCGTTGCCATCACCCTCCCAGGGGTCGTCAATGTCGATGCCGGCTGCACCCGACGAGCCCATAGCGCCATATGCAGAGGCTCCAGAACCCAGTCGCTGCCGTTGTTCGTCCTGTTGGTGGTAGGCAGGGAAAGTGTCGTCCGATGGGTGGTGGCACGGGTGGCAGTACGCCTAGGTTACAGGCCTCGCACCAGATGAGCCCCGGTACCGCCTGGTCGCTGGACCCGCCTGCCTCTGCTGCATACACGATGGATCCATCCTTGTTGGCATTGACGGAGATGACACTGAATACACGCTGGTCCAGCGGCGGTGGCTCGTCAGCATTGACAGGGTACTTGTGCACCAGCGCCAAGTTCACGCAATTCTCCCCGCCGTTCATCGTTTGGTCAAGGCCCTCCTGAGGGTCGAGGAAAAGAAACTCACTACAGTCAGAAGATACAGCGAAAGGCAGCAAGCATGACCAAGTAACTGTGTGCCGAACAAGGAATCTCTTGCCCCCCAAAAGCATGCGCTCCGTTGTGGAAGTACTGCTGAGCTCACACGAGTGTACTCACCGCGATCCGCCTCGCCATGTCCTCGCTCGACCCGCGGCGAGCAGTCGAGGGTACAGGAGCTGTCGGACCAGCAGGCGCGGCCCATTCCGCAAGGGCCAGCTTAACTGCGTCGTTGCACTTAACTTTTCCAAGGGCAACGAGGGCCGCTTGTCCAGCTGGGCAGCTTATCCCTCCTTCAAAATGCTCCTTATGGTGCTTTCCTGTGGCATGGATAATCAACCCTTTCAGTGTTATCGATGTGCGTCCGTTTCGGAGATCCG
>NW_003307642.1:149272-151760 GCF_000143455.1 Volvox carteri f. nagariensis
GGAACAACTGGACACGACAACCGCGACCCTGCGCAACAACCTACTTCCGACACTCCGAGCGATGTCCGCTGCGGACTGAAGCCCATGCTCCATGAGAGAATCTATGAAAGCCTTGTCCCTCCCCGAAGGCTCCAGTTCCATGCCTCCACCGCTCCGCGGCCGGCATAGATGCACAGCCAGCGGCCAATCGAACTGCTGCTCCACGAGCGATTCTACCTACGGGTACAGAAAGGACATACGTTAAGGTTACTTCCTCAACTCGAAGCAAGGTAAACACTTCCATTCCTCGGTAGCCATTTTGTCATTGTGAGCCAGTGGCTCACAAGTGCTGTCAGTCGCGCCAACCTACCTGCTCTGACCAGGATGAAACCATAGCTTTTCCTCGTGAATGTGACGTGACACCCTCGTCGTCGCCGGTGTCCAAGGACGGTTCGGAAAGTCCGGAAGGGTCAGACATCCTCAGAACACGAGAGTCAGTTTCATTAGACAAACAAAAGTTATGTAACCCGTTTCAGTTGGGGTACGTAGAGAGTCTATCAGAGGAGAACCCGCAAAGCAGTTCCTTGCATGCAGCTCCTTGTAAATTAAACGTACGGCACCCCGATACCAAACTAAGGCGGCCTTTGCGAAAAGCAGACAGTAACAATATTCCTAGATTGCTGTTGCCACATTCAATCCATTCATACGACCATGTGGTTTTTATGTGAACCATACTAAGACCATGTTTGATCCCTCCCTTAAGGAATTCAAGTAGACTGCGTAGCACTTACCAATCGCAAGCGTACAATAATCATCGCGAACTATGACACCTAAGATACTACACCGTTTGGCTTTTAAGGCTGTTTGTGCCGACTCGTACGTGTGAGCCAATGGCCCTCACCATCGACAGGCCCGTGCCTTGCTTAGCTTGCAGACGGCATCACCCTTTGACAACATGCTGCTGCTCGCACCTATCAATATTGGTACATATTCCGCCTGTAGCACGTGTATCGTGTGCTCTCGGCTGTTGTCGGACTCGATGGATAACCAGTTCCACAGCCGAAGGGAGCCCGGAGGCAGTCTTCAATGCTGCACTAGACAAAGCTGGCCTCATGGCGAAACCTCTCCGTGTGCCCGCGTCAGCGCTTGTGACGAACCAGCCTTTCACGACCCGGTCTTTAACGCGGAAGGCTTCCATTGCGGAGTCGGTCCTATGCCCTGGGCTCCGGGGCCCAGAGCTTGCTGCGCTCTATGGATCTGACCTACAGGGCGTCATGCAACGTTCGGACGTCGAGTGTGCCACTGCACACGACCGGGACATCGTGGATTGGCTTCCTGAGCTTGAAGAGGTAGGCTTCCCAGTGTTAAGGTCACATGTACGTGGTCACTTTTGTTGACCACGTCAGGACACTCGTTGATATTGTTGGACCCAATCGCATCGTTGTCCCCTGCCCCTTCCACCTCAGGACAAACTTGAAGGTTTCCTCGACACTGCGCCACCCGCCTACTATGGCGAGTCGGACTGTATCCGCTCTACCTTGTGTGCTGTCGTCGTGCAGCCGGGCGGAGGACCTTGTGCTGCATGCCGGGAACTGGGCGTGGACAAGAAACACAAACTGCTACGCAAAGCACAGCGCGCGCAGCAGCGCATCCTCTTGTTGGAGCAGGGCCTGCCGGCACTGCTTCCGACATCGCTGCTGTCAACCCTCGGCCGGGCTGAACTGTTGTTGCGCCTCCAGGCGGCGCTACAACATGCACAAGTTCTTCTCCAGGATCTCGACACGGCACGTAGATCAGTGGCAGCCAATGCAGAGCGGACACGACCGGCACTCGTGGATGAGCTGGAGGAGGCGTTTCGGTCGGGTGAGGGTTCGTTTCGACTCCAGGCCGGGAGGGACACGGTGACCCAGATGGGTACTTTGCGCCGGGACATTGTTGTTCCGTTTCCTATGCAGGGATATTGAAATGGTGACCCAGATGGCGACTTGTACGGCACGTGTTAACCTTGGTCATCTGTGCAACTTCAGGCAGACTGGAGCATGGGTCTGTGTTTGCTTCTCTCATGCGGGGCGCGGTGAGGGGCGACAGTCGCCGGGGCCGCCAGCTGGACCATATCGAGCGGGCCTTCTACCTCCTGTTGCTGCAGATGGGTGGCCCTATCGTGGTCAAATTCGTGGCCGCCAACTTCAACGGCCCACATCTTCGAACCATCCAGAGGAGTCGCGCCAGTCAGGCGTACTTCCGGGTTGGGCCTGCACATGACGATGCCAACATCAAAGGAGTGGGTTTGGGTCTGCGCGCAAAGGGAGAAACCGCGAGGCAATCGATGCCATCCGACAGTCTAGCTATCATCTAGGTCCCGGGTGCTCAGCCGGGGTAGCGCTCGTGCATCTGGATGAGTGGGTGGTGGGATGGGAGTGCTCCCTTTCCCTAGCGACTGGGTGTTTCAGCCTCATGTTTCTGATACACCTGCTGTGGCCGCCACAGGTACTCGGCGTGTTGACGGAGT
>NW_003307642.1:155880-289168 GCF_000143455.1 Volvox carteri f. nagariensis
GGTCGGACACAGCACCCGCGGTCGGCCGAGGTACAAGAAAGTGCCCCACAACGCATGACCTGTTGGCCTTCCGGTCGAGAGGCTACTGCCTCGTTCGATGCAACGTCGCCGTTTGTACGTGAGAGTGGCGGGGCGCTGACGGCATGCATGGCAGGCTACATGGGTTGGGGCAACAACGCGCCCCCTCGCAGCATGATCTAGGCGTTGTGCATTCGGAGATTGTGCGTGTGTGCCGTTGTTCAATGCGGCCCTTTAGTGTCGTACGATGCTTGTAGAATGAACCGCCTGCCTACCTGTACACTTTTGTCGCCGTTTGTGCCGTAACGTGAATAAGGAGGGGCGTCGGGGACTGTGCGCTGACGGCATGCGCGACTAGCTTCGCGGGTTGGGGCAACAACGCGGGCCCCCCCCCCCCCCGCAGCATGATTGTTGTGCATTCGTAGGGTGTGTGTGTGCGCGCCGTTGTTCGGAACGGTACGGGGCCAGATAAGTCGATGCGGCCCTTTAGTGTCGTACGATGCTTGTAGAATGAACCGCCTGCCTACCTGTACGCTTTTGTCGCCGTTTGTGCCGTAACGTGAATAAGGAGGGGCATCGGGGACTGTGCGCTGACGGCATGCGCAACTAGCTTCGCGGGTTGGGTCAACAACGCGCCCCCCCCCCCCCGCAGCATGATTGTTGTTCATTCGTAGGGTGTGTGTGTGCGCGCCGTTGTTCGGAACGGTACGGGGCCAGATAAGTCGATGCGGCCCTTTAGTGTCGTACGATGCTTGTAGAATGAACCGCCTGCCAACCTGCCTGTGTTAAAATGGATACCCTGCTTGCAAAATGCTCGACTTTGCCCAGTCTATGAGATAATAATATGCGCTAAACGACTTGGAGGCAACCTTCAGCTGGTCAGCTTGACGTGGGAGGGTTTGGGATAGAAACCTCAAAGGGATTGAGATTGACCACGAGGGGATTGAGATTGCCCTATGAGGGGATTGAGATTGCCTCACGGGGGGATTGAGATAGACCAACAGGGGATTGAGATTGACACAACAGGGGATTGAGATTGACACAACAGGGGATTGAGATTGACACAACAGGGGATTGAGATTGACACAACAGGGGATTGAGATTGACACAACAGGGGATTGAGATTGAGACCCCTTGGATTGAGTTTACACTTTCGGATTGAGACCAAGGGGTGGTTAGGATTGAGGCCAGTTGCCTACCCTCCTGTCGATCAGCGAAGTGTAAGATAAGAACCAAACACCTTACGCGATTATACACGAAATTCGCGTATTCACACCGATTATAACCTAAGACGATGATAAAAGACGGTAAAATGAACGTGACGCTAAAATGTCGTGACAATGTAGGGGAAGAACCAAAGTCTTCCACAAGCTGTAAATGTACTCCCATGACAAAGCCAGATTTTACCCTCGGCATAAACCCGCTTTATAAGGTCCACCACCTCATACCCATTCTGATGCCTCGCAGCTTCCTTGTACAACTGGTCCCTTGCCTCGCGCAGCTCGCGATCCACATGCTGCAACCGGCCACTTGTCGGCCTTGAGCTGCTCGATCTCCAAATGCACTGCATCGAGGTGTCCGTAAAGCTCCTGCAGTCCAAGCTGCAGCGCAGACATGTTTCCGTCCTTAAAAACTATGTACTCCTCGGTTAACTCCTTCACGCAGGCCATAGTGTGCACATTCCTGCGCGTTAGCTGATGCAGCGCCTGAATGCCCAGCTTACGGCAGGCGGGCAGGGGACCATATACATCTAGCCAGTCGTGCCACTGCTCCAGGTTAGTGTCATCCTTGCGTGCCGCCTGCAAGTCCTGGCCACATCCACATCCTTACCCAGCCATATCTGCATCCCCATCTTGGATCTGTGGATTTTTCACCTCTCTCTGACCGACCCCCAGTTGATATCTAACCCTGGATCGTTCATACCATGTTGAACACTGCCCATCCCATCAGCACTGGGCACATAAGCAACATTGGGCCAGATCAGTAGTACGGTGGGGGGCCACGTGCGAACCCCTGGTGACGATCTGAGAGTTAACGCAGGCGGCTGGCAGAGGTTAAGGCCTGACTTCTGCTCCCGGAGTGTCCGGGTTCATATCCGCCTGCCGACTTCTCGGGTGTTTGAGATGTGTTGAAATGGGAGGTGGGCCCCCATCTTATGGACGGTGTAGGACGTGATAAAATCTTCTTGAGCGCTGACCAGGAACTAAGTTGAGGCGCCGTTGATCCGCTAGATTTGGTTGGATGCTGGTGGTGGGTTGCTGAACCCAACGAATACATTCTGAAGTCGGATGGGGTGAACGGATTAGGGCGCCCCTGTAGCAGGGAACTGCCTCGGGAAAGGGGGCCGCTGGTGAAGCTATACCACCCTGTAACAGCATACATATAACCCTATTGCATCCCACCGAACCGGTGACAGGCCTGCAGGTGGCTGGCAGTGGGGAAGCAAGGGCCTTGACAAGCGTCATTTCGTTCTGCATGTCAACATCAGTACCGCAAGGAAATGCTTATAAAACATGATGGAACACGACCGCTCTGGAAGTGCGCCTGCCGTGGCTGCTGCGCAGGCACATAAAATTGTCATCTCCTAAGGGATTGAACCGGAAGGCAGCCGTCCAATGCTCTGACGACTGGAAGATATTTTCAGGTTTAACAAATCGAGAGCTGTGGCGTATGCTGACCCGATTGGGACAGTATATGCACAGACGTCTGGTGACACAGCTGCATGTTGCAGGTTGCAGAGGCATGCCTGCATGGCTGCCCTGGCTGCGCAGCCAGGGCAGCCTCAGCCCTTCTAGGACAACTCCCTGGCGCGGCATGTCAGTTCCGCCAGCTTAAAACGTCTGCTTTAAACTCTGCGCTCGAGGGATGACAGGGTGTGCCTAGTGAGCGTTCAAGTCTTTCCACTTTCATCCCCCTTTCTTTTTTCACCTGTGGCATTTTCGGTTGCAACGCAAATCGAACATTCAAATTACAAGCCGCCATAAGGGATACGTTCTAGGCATGCATACTCTAAAGTTCATTAAAACTCATAAGTACAATTATTGCCAGCATGTATTACAGCCCGATGGGCACATTTTTATCGCTTCCTTCGCTTCCTGGCTAATATGTTGGATATTATAGCAAGGCAATACCTGTGCGCATTCCGGAGTTGCGGGCGGACAACCTGCTGCACCTTCCTGGCATAAACATACTGGCCAGGTAACTTCTAGATCAGCTTGCACAACTCCAATAAGGCACTTCTTTTGCCTTGCGGATCATTTCACAGTTGGAAGCCTGCGGCGTAAGAGTCCATGACTAAGCATTATATACGGTTAGATAGGGAGCATGTATGCGTGACATTCATTGGTTAGGTGCATGTGCTGACTTTATAGAACCCCCAGAATGCATCAACGCTGTATGTTTGACATGCTTTACGGCTTATGATCTTCTTGCGCGTACGTTTTGTGGAAGATGCGTGGAAGCTCTGAAAGGTACGTGACTCGTACCGGATCAAAAACGGAGAAACAACTTATTTGCATAATAACTAGGAGGTAGCCTCCAGTGTTTGCTACCAGCACGGCGGGGTAAAGGTTATGGTAGCCTGCGTAACCATTAGCGACGCTACCGTGGACATTAGCTAACAAACAATAATGGAGGCAACAATTTGGCGCACCTCTTTACGGCTTTGCCTTGCGCTGATGTACTGTTTATTATGTGCTCAATTTGGCGTGGCGCAGCAACATAACTTCTCTCAAGTCCTTGCCCTAAGCTATAGGTAAGACATATTAAATAAGAGATTACTCGTGCATAAGATGATTTTCTTTTTTTAAGACTTGAGACGTGCCACCAGATTCTACGGGCGTTTCGGACACTCTCGCCTGCAGTAAAGCAGGCAGCTTCCCGCCCTTCCGTTCGTTAATCCTTTTGACAAGCGCCTTTTACTAGACCTTAACACTGCACCCAGGTTTTACGAAGCTCAGATGTCGGGCGACGTGCCCACCTGGTCGCGCGCCTCCCAAGCGGCTGGCGGGTGGCGCAACAAGAGCCACCTGCTTGACGGTACTGGTCCCAACGGCATCGGGGTGGATCTGTCCGGCGGCTGGTATGATGCCGGAGGTAAGGGACTGCGTCAATCTGCTGGACTGGAGCACATTCCGTTATTGACGTGAAGTACGGACCAATCTGACCAATCCACATTATTTCACATCCATGGGAAATGATGTGGGCTAGTTCACAGTTTATTTTATTTGTGTCTGTAATAATCTAATTTCATCCGTCATCTACTCGTGCAAGATCTATTGAATTAGCTTTCTCAGCCCCACCATTATTATAATGGTGGTATAATACCATTATTGCGGCTCCTCTCGGATGAATGCTATTTGAAGAGTTGCTGAACACCTTAAAATCCTGAATACTGTTAAAATATTCGATATAGCTAATCATTTGGTTTCCTGGTTTCTCAAATGCCAGCTCGCCTGGCTCCATGTGCATTTTCGTTTGCGATGGCTACAGGTCTTCACACATTTCCACAGCACAGGTTGCCTGCTCGTATCAACGCCCATTGCGTTTCTCTAGGGAACACACATGCACACTGCAGCAGCGGCCCCCCTCTCCTCCTGGCTGCGTACATGCATGTGTAATCGAGACGACCCCAAATTTAGCGGCAACTACATGCAATGACACGCAATGTTTCGCACCCTAACACACAAAACCATGTACCCTTGCAGCAATCGCCTCCGGCGGCTAGTTGCAATCTGACTCCCGCCCGGGCCCTCCTCCCCGGGCCCTTTCTGCTCCCCGCTGGCCCCCTCAGATCACCTGAAGCTGCACCTGCCCCTGGGTGTATCCGCCAGCCTCCTGTCGTACGGCGTGCTGACGTGGGAGGCCGCCTACCGCGCTGCGGGCCAGTGGGATATCGCCGTACGGAACCTGGACTGGGTTGCGTCGTATTACCTCAAGTGCCACTATCAGGCCAGTGACACCCCCTCCGCCAACGCCTTTGTGGCCCAGGTAAGCAGTACCCGGGAATCACGACGGAGCTGGGGAACTGCAAATGTCAGGTGATCGCTGGGAACCACCAAGAACGACTAACTGCTCCGCGCCAGATACATATAGGCCCCCTCATTGCCCCCGCCAGGTTGGAGATGTTGACACCGATCACAACACCTGGTGGGGTCGCCCCGAGCAGCAGGCGCAGGGCGGGTCGCAGGGCTCGCCTGGATGGAGGCCCGTGCATGTCATCACAGCCGCAGGGGGCCGAGGTGCAGACATTGTGGGGGAGGTGCGTGAGAGACAAGCCCTTCATGACTGTGGCCTTGCTGCACACTGACTGATGGCCCCGTTTGTGGCAGTGATTGCCTGGATGGCTAGTCTGGATACGAGCAGTCCCCAATCTCCTCTCCCAGTTTTCAGCTCTCCCGTACGCCCGTTTAGCTTTCCGACCTGCCCCCTGGCATATGCAGGCTGTTGCCACTCTGGCGGGTGTGTCTCTTCTTCTGAAGCGCCCGGGCGCCTACTCGAACCCCACACGGGCGGCCACGTTGCTCAGCCGGGCAAAACAACTGTTCGAGTTCGCAAAGACGATCAAAAACACGTGAGTGGGCTGCTTTTCGGTGGACCAAAAGCCCTCAAATTGTGCATGTCCATCTCCTTGACCTAACATTTCCAAGATTGAGCTGAACTCAATCCCCGTAACTACCGTTGTCGTACACCTCCAGGTGGGGTCCTACTTCCGGCTCCAACGCCTACCCCAGCTCCAGCTACAATGATGACCTGGCCTGGGCTGCAGCCTGGTTGTGCAGGTGGCTAGGGGGGAGATGCAAGGGGGACGAGGGGGAGGTGGGGGAGGTGGGGTTGAAGAGGATTACAGTCTACGGCATCCACTGCAGTCATCCACACGGGGTAGGCGGGGGCCTTACAAGATCACTGAGAGCATGGAACCTACCACTCTTTGGCACCGTCGTCCCCATGTCCTCCCGCCTTCCCCCGTGCCTTCAGGGCGGATGTGGACGGTGGCGCCATGAGCTTGACTGCCAGTGCCGCTTGTAATGCCGCGCCCTCGCTCTGGGACGCCACCAAGTACGCGAACCTGGACTTGTCCTGGGACAACGTGGCAGCTGCTGCGGCGCTGCTGCTCCGGGACACCGGGGCGGGTGGGGCGACCTACGTGGCCAGCTACGACGACTTCGTCAACCGACTGCTGACAAGGTATGAACCAGAAGTCTCGGGGAGGGAAGTTGGGTTGGGGAGGGAAGTATGGGGAGTAACGTGAGTACTAGCAACCCCATGTATGTCAACGTAGTCTTCCACCATCCTAATCCCCTGCCCGCCCTGCCCGCCTTTCCCGCCTCCTGCCCCCCTCAGGTGGACTGGCAGTGGCGCCTGCAGCACTGGCGCCACACCCTGCATGACCCCCGGGGGCCTGGCCTGGTACAGCGACTGGGGCAGTGCAAGATATGCAGGTGGGCGGACGCGGCGGGGTAACCCGGGAAGATCAGTCCAGCTGATCTGTCCGGCACCTCATCAAACAAGGCTGCCAGGCTAGCTACCTCCCTCCCCTTCTTGCCCTCATTCTGGTCCCCTCCCCGCCCCGCAGCCAATGTGGCGCTGGTGGCGCTGGCAGCGGCGCGCAGTGACGGCGGCGGAGGCGCGGCGCTGACGTCAGCAGCTCGGGCCAGTCGCATCTGCTGGGCCAAGAACCAGGTTTCGTACATGCTGGGTACCAACCCGCAGAGCCAGTCCTTCGTGGTGGGGTACAAGTGAGTTGATTGTGGGTCCGAGCGGCCTTTTGAACCAATAGAATATGCGTGGTTGGGCGCTCTACTGCGTTCTGGTGGGCATTCTGCGAAAATTTCTTGATTGAAGGGAAAGTGGGAGTAGTGTGCATTCAGGAGGCGCCGTTCTCGGTTTGGGGCCAGGCGGCTGTCACTTGGCCAGAGGATTACTGTGAGCAGAAGACCCATGGCTGCCCAATTTGCGGCGCTATGTATGATGTGTGGGACAGGGGGGCATATCTTCACCCGTGGCCGCTATCCGGCATAACCCTGCCTTCCCCGGTATTACGGGGCATCTTCATCTAGTCACCCTTGTCAACTTCTCAGTGGTTCGCTCAGGTTCCGCACCCACCACTTGCATCCAACGGAACCAGCCGAATCGACGGCGGCCTAAGTCCCTTCCTGGTCGGCTCATCCCAGGTCACCACCGTCCATCGACTTGGAAATATACCTTTCACCGTTGGAAGGATCGCGACCCTCACAGGTCTCGATTGCGGGATCTCTCGGCTATGCATGTAACCCTAAGCCCCATGGCTGCCCAAATTGCTGCAAATTGCTGCGTTTCACCTAGCTGACATTATGTATGTCTCGGTACCTTCGCCTATTGCACATATCTGCCTTTGAGGTCGCTTGCCTGGTTCTTCCCCTCCTTGCTCAGGCCCACGACCTCGCACAAGGCGCCTGAGAAGCCCCACCACCGCAGCTCCAGCTGCAACCCCAGCTACGCCATCACCTGCGACTGGACAGCGCTGGACGCTGCCGGCCCCAACCCCAGCGTGCTGGCGGGGGCGCTGGTGGGGGGACCGGGTCGTGATGACAGCTACGTGGACAACCGCCGGGACTACATGAAGAACGAGGTGGCGCTGGACTTCAATGCAGGGTTCACAGCGGCGCTGGCGGTGGGTGGGTGGGAAGAGGCTGGCGCAGCTGGGGCGTGCTTTCCTCCGCCCGTGCATCCAAAGTTCCTCGCGCGTCGTGTTTGCACTCAGAATACTGCCGTGGCGGCGTATGTTGGATGGATCTAAGCAGCTGCGAAACCACCTAGTTCGCCTAAGCTTCGAAACACCCCTTCATCCAGCCCTGTGCCCTTACCCCTGTTGCCATCTCCCCCCCCCGGACAACGATAAATGCCACACTCCGTTTGCCGGCGCAGGGCCTTACGGATCTGGAGCAAGGCCTCCAACGGAGTGGGTGCTCGTGGAGCGGATTCTGCGCTGGTACATGCAGCCCCTCCAACTCCCCAGCTCCGCCCTCACCGCCGCCTAAGCTACCCCCACCCTCACCCCCACCCACCCCGCCTCCGCCCAAGCCAGCCCCGTCTCCGCCTTCCCCCAGGCCCCCTCCTGGCCCATCCCCGTCCCCACCACCCAAGCCATTCCCCCCTCCGCCACCCAAGCCAGCTCCGTCCCCACCACCCAAACAGTCCCCTCCTCCACCAGCGAAGCCAGCTCCGTCACCACCACCCAGGCCGTCCCCTCCTCCGCCCTCACCCAAGCCGCCCTCACCATCTCCCAGCCCCTCCCCGCCGCCCTCACCGTCCCCCAGCCCCTCCCCGCCGCCCTCATCACCTCCCAAGCCGTCCTCTCCCCCCTCCCAGTCTCCGCCTCCAGCTCCCCTGGCCAGCTGCTCCCCCACGGACTACGCCTGCCAGCAGTGCAGCCAATCGACCTATACAGCCCCTGACGCCTGCCGCTCGTGTGTGGGGGCGATGCGCAGCATTGGTCAGGACCCATATCGGTGCTTCTCGTGCAGCAACGGAGTAACAGACCCCACCATACAGGGCATCTGCTTTACGGAGTGCGTTCCACCCACGGCTCTTAAGGGTAAGACATCTCATCCATGAGCTCCTTAGGGTGCATGTGGGAGCTTCACAGGTTGCCAGGCGTTGGGGTCCTGAGAGCTGAAAGCTGGGGCCTAGCTGGGCCGCATTGCACGAGAGCCGGGAGCTGCTACACGTGCCGACTCACTGTGTCTGTTGCCGCCACCACTGCTGCTATCGTTGCGTTTATTTGCTGCGGTCGCTATGGCTACGGCTGCTCCTGCTCTCCAGTTGGCTACTGCACGCAGCGTACCATTCATTCCCATCACCGCTTCTGTTTTTGGACCGAACACAATCATGCCTTGTGGTTTTGCCGGTACATCTGTCCTCCCTGCTGCTCCCCGGGCGCCGCCCTCAAACTCAAAAGCATTAAAGCCCTGAGTTAATGTCGGGCATTTCCCCCGGGGTACGTGTGCTCTTTAGGCATTGACTGGAGCTGCAACTCCTACTGTGCGGACCCCAATTTCGTGGGAACCGACGCTGCCAAGTCCCGCGAGTGTGTTTCGTGCCTCACGGGCGTCTCTAATGCCTGGGACTGCTACAATTGCATGGCGGTAAGCTTGGTGTGGTGGCGGTATACAGGCTACCTAGGAACTACGAAGGCTTTGTGTCCGTGTTTCGGTCTCACCAGCAGCTTGGTGGTCAGCTTGACTTCATTTGTGAACGGGCTTATCATATGGATTACGAATTCTGGGCTTAGTTCGCGTAAGCCTGATGACATGCCGCGTACGCCAAACCTATTAAACGGTCCTGTGCACAGAAATCGCCCGAACCACGACCTCCACTCCTCTGCGTGCAGGTGACGGCATCACTGTCCGATTCTGCTGCGGCCCGCGCCACCTGCTTCAAGTGTGTGACCACCACAACACTGGGCGGCTGGTCCTGCGGGGACTGCGCCTCCAGGGCAACCCCAGCGGAACGGGACAGCTGCATCAAGTCCAGGGGCGGATGATGAGTCGATGCTGGTGCAGGCCAGGACTACGAGCATAGCGGCGGCGCTTCGTATGGGAAGACACGTCGGCATAATGCATAATGCTATGAGCGAGTTTAACACACAGATAATTGAATGCATGCATGCATGCATGGCGATCTGCTGGATCCCATCACACATCAGAAGGCAGAACACACTGCAAAGACATCTACACTGCAGTACGAATGCAGTGAAACCACGTGTTGTTAGTACATCCGTGCATCCTTCCTACCATTCTCATGTGTGCTGCATCATCATCGTGCATTTCCCCCTTTTTCGTGTACATACTGAACCATAGGTAGCCTGGCGTCTCGGTGCCTTTGCACAAAGCTAAGATATAATATTATAGATCGTGCTTCTGGAAGGTGTTTGTACCGGTAGCATAGGCAGCAGGTGATGCTGCCCTGAATGACAGGCAGGTATTACCATACGTGGCCGGGGCCAGCATCCAGCAGGTGATGTACGCTTGCAGGTACCTGGTGCGGTGCAGCATGCAGGTTGGCTGGCCTCCATCCATTGTGCTGGTAGTTGGGAATTCATTATTACCCGTGATCAGGTAGCAAGCGACCCTCGTTAAGGTAGCAAGCGACCCTCGTTAATTGAAGGACCAAAGCTGTGGCGCTCCTTTTGGGTCAAATGCATGGTCGAAGGGCCCTGGCTATCATGTGCACGCGCGATGTGGCGCTTTGCTTTCGGAGCTTATTGCCAACCGCTAACCATCCTAGATGGGGGTATCTGCTATCCCATCTAGTCGTGCATGTGGTCCTCCCGGAATTCGGACTGCAGCTTTCATCATCTCCATGCGTCTATTGCGGGCAATTGTCAATGTCCATTTATTGACAATGTTGATCACACTCGTTGTTTTTGTTAGCTGCCAATGCATATTGGTTCTAGGCGTGCCTGCACACTTGCGCCTGCTGCGTACACGGGTTGTGTGGATTAGGCTCAGTGGGCATGTGTACATAGGCCCATGAACAAATTCACGCAACTGCTTGGCCCCAGGTTCACAACCACAGATGTTCTCTGCCAACGTCAGCGGCAGCAGCAACAATTATACCGGCATCTGCAGCAGGCTGCAGGAAGGCGGCAGTGTTGTGTTTAAACGGTTTTGCCCCGGTAATCTGTCAGTGACGAAGTGGTTACTGTGAGAGTTTTCTTTCGTAACCACCTTACAAATTTGTTTTCCGGTGCCGTCACTCCGCACATACACGTGCCCCAGTGCCGCGGCATTGCCGTCTGTGTTTCGTAACACCCACATCGCGAGGGCTCTCTTAACAACATCCTGTGCTACGAGGCTTTGCAACCGTGGTTGTGTCATTTTCAGTATTAAGCCATTATTAGTCCATAGAATACTGAATTGCTTATCAAAGGCAAGCTTTCATCAACTTCGACTCTACGTACGGCAACCCGAGCCGAACTCAGCGAACTATCACAGATTTTTATCTAAGTGTAAAATCGTTTTCAGGCGATTGTCACTCCCTGGGGTCTGAGGCCCAACTCCCGGGCGACCACCCCTGGTTACGTGCAGGTAACTCCAAAATCTTCCTAGTGACGACTACCTTCCGGAAGTAACCGCTTTGTCATTAGTAACCACTTTTTAGAACACTGGAGGGCGGTCCTCCAACGTACTATTGTACCCGCTTCGGCCTGCGCAACGCATGAACAACAAAATGGTGGCCGCGGCCTGTCTTTTATAAAAGGATTGCAGGCGCATACATACGCACGTGCACATATACAATATTTCTTTATGTACGTATATACGTATATAAGCATTTATATATGCACAAAAAACTAAAACACGCTAGTATGTGCCCTCCTATAGATGGGATCTTATTTAGGCGATAATAACTCGTGTTCATCTACTTACTTCCAAATCTCCTCGCCTCTTCATCTTTATCCCTGGTTCCAGATCTTAGGCAAACGCACGGTATGCCATAGATGTTACAGAGCCATAACACGTTCTGCCACGGGGAGAGGGATCAAGCAAGGGTTGAGAGCTTTCTCACCACATTTGGGCGCTGGAGGGGAAACACGGATGAATGATAGATACATCGGCGTGTAGGATTCGCCGGCCAGTTCGCTCAGGGTGCGTCACTGTAGGTGAAGCGCCCAGTCACGCACTGCGAAGCGGAAGGCGCAGTTGGCAGGGATGACAGTTGATGGTTTGTACACTTTTTCCCACCTCTCGCGAATATTGTTGCATTCCTCATCTCAGACATCTTTCGGCAATATCGCCCTTTGCATTTACCGACCAAACTGCTATGTGGCGCTTTAACAATAATCACATCACCGCCAGCAGCGCCAGCGTTGTTAGCGGAAGCAGTGCAGCTCTAGAGTCTAGAGCTGGACTATTGCTGTAGATCTACAGCTGCTGCAAAGCATGCATGTGCACACCGGCTGGTTGCTTCAAGTCGTTCGGGGATCCGCACAGATTCGGTCCGTACATGTGAATAGTGTCACACGTAATGTGTAATAGACAACCCTACCACATGTTAGGCCAGTTTACATCCCATGCGCGAGAGCATGTCCCGGATCGCCAGCGACGTGCAAACGGCGTGCGGCAGATGGCTTTGAACTCCTGCCTGCCGTCAATCAGACCTACCATTTTGCACGCACTGGTGCTGGTGTTGCTGCATTCAGGCATGTGGACACATGGCCTCGCTAGGATGGCTGCTAGGAAATGCCGCAGTGTACGGGTATTGCTAAATCTGACGCCAAATAGGAAGGCATAACTACTGTCCTCGGTTTACAATCAGTGACCTACTGGGATTGTGTCTCGCCACGGACCTGCTCTTTTGCGGTTCAGAGCATAGCCCGCAGTGCTGTGAACCTCTGAGGTCCTGTAGATGTCCTCTTCTTAACAGAAACTTGCAGATCACGGCATGGAACTGAGCACACTCGATGTTACATTGTAAACGTTTGATGTCCTTTGGGAGCCAAATGAAAGTAACTGCACTTTTTCTGAGGTTTAATCAGAAATTACGGACAGGGAAGTTACAGAGTAAAACCGGCTTTAGACGAGTGCTAAGCAATAGTCATCGCACTGGACGTGAAACTGAGTATTTATGTGACTATAATATATAATTATTCAACTTCTTTCGAAAGGATGTGTCTATCATTTGTCATAAAGGCAGTTGTAGCTCAGAAGTCCGGCCGAAGACTCCCCGAAGCTCTCAGCACCGTAATCTACACAGCGTACGGGGACTTATTGAACTATATAAAGCCTTAAGTTAATCCGGATCTATTTATTTTGCTAGATTGAGCGAGGAAAAATAAACTACAGATCTTCCATAGTGGCGCTACCAGACTTCTCCAAAGGACGCATGAATGGCGCTGAAGGTTTTGCGCCCTTCTTTGTTAGTATGCCTAATTACAGCATTGTGCTTTCATGTTTCCAATGTTGTGGCACAGCAACATAATTTTTCGCAAATCCTCGGCCTGAGTTACAAGTAAGCGGGCATGGCCAGCAACTGAACAACATCGTGGATGGCCATTTGTGTTAATGCAATAATTCTTATCCATAAGATCATGTTATGGCTTTGCGGCTGCACCCAGGTTTTACGAAGCTCAGATGTCGGGCGACGTGCCCACCTGGTCGCGCGCCTCCCAAGCGGCTGGCGGTTGGCGCAACAAGAGCCACCTGCTTGACGGTACTGGTCCCAACGGCATCGGGGTGGATCTGTCCGGCGGCTGGTATGATGCCGGAGGTACGGATATGGCATCACTGTTTCTGGATTGCAGCTGAAGGCGGGTGCAGAGCATCGTGGAGCATGGGTACTGATAAGGAGACGCGGAGTCTTCATCACTCAGCACGGTTGTAGTCTTCCCCTGCTCATTATTAAGAAGCTAGGAACGGGCACATGCAGTCCGAGTAACGATTCTTCAAATGCAGCGATCTTGCAGCCAAACTCAAAAGCGGGTGTTGCCAAACTAAGGTCCAACCGTCGCACTATGCAAGCGCGGATGACAGGCCGCGCCGGTGTCAAAGAAGGGCGCCTATGATTGATACCTGCTTGATATCTGTACCTGTGTGAATGCGACCAAGCTGTGCGTCCAAGATGGTCCGTCCACTTCTTTGCACCCTTAGCCGCATCCCCAACCCCCAGCCCTATACTGCAGCCTATCCTCGCACGTTCCTTCCACCGATTTTCGCTGGATTGCTCCCCGGGCCCTTTTTGTTCCCCGCTGGCCCCCTCAGATCACCTGAAGCTGCACCTGCCCCTGGGTGTATCCGCCAGCCTCCTGTCGTACGGCGTGCTGACGTGGGAGGCCGCCTACCGCGCCGCTGGCCAGTGGGATATCGCCGTACGGAACCTGGACTGGGTTGCGTCGTACTACCTCAAGTGCCACTATCAGGCCAGTGACACCCCCTCCGCCAACGCCTTTGTGGCCCAGGTAAGCAGTACCCGGGAATCACGACGGGGCTGGGGAACTGCAAATGTCAGGTGATCGCTGGGAACCACCAAGAACGACTAACTGCTCCGCGCCAGATACATATAGGCCCCCTCATTGCCCCCGCCAGGTTGGAGATGTTGACACCGATCACAACACCTGGTGGGGTCGCCCCGAGCAGCAGGCGCAGGGCGGGTCGCAGGGCTCGCCTGGATGGAGGCCCGTGCATGTCATCACAGCCGCAGGGGGCCGAGGTGCAGACATTGTGGGGGAGGTGGGTGAAAAACAAGCCCTTGATGACCGTGGCCTTGCTGCACACCGACCGATGGCCGCGTTTGTGGCAGTGATTGCCTGGATGGCTAGTCTGGATACGAGCAGTCCCCAATCTCCTCTCCCAGTTTTCAGCTCTCCCGTACGCCCGTTTAGCTTTCCGACCTGGCCCCTGGCATATGCAGGCTGTTGCCACGCTGGCGGGTGTGTCTCTTCTTCTGAAGCGCCCGGGCGCCTACTCGAACCCCACACGGGCGGCCACGTTGCTCAGCCGGGCAAAACAACTGTTCGAGTTCGCAAAGACGATCAAAAACACGTGAGTGGGCTGCTTTTCGGTGGACCAAAAGCCCTCAAATTGTGCATGTCCATCTCCTTGACCTAACATTTCCAAGATTGAGCTGAACTCAATCCCCGTAACTACCGTTGTCGTACACCTCCAGGTGGGGTCCTACTTCCGGCTCCAACGCCTACCCCAGCTCCAGCTACAATGATGACCTGGCCTGGGCTGCAGCCTGGTTGTGCAGGTGGCTAGGGGGGAGATGCAAGGGGGACGAGGGGGAGGTGGGGGAGGTGGGGTTGAAGAGGATTACAGTCTACGGCATCCACTGCAGTCATCCACACGGGGTAGGCGGGGGCCTTACAAGATCACTGAGAGCATGGAGCCTACCACTCTTTGGCACCGTCGTCCCCATGTCCTCCCGCCTTCCCCCGTGCCTTCAGGGCGGATGTGGACGGTGGCGCCATGAGCTTGACTGCCAGTGCCGCTTGTAATGCCGCGCCCTCGCTCTGGGACGCCACCAAGTACGCGAACCTGGACTTGTCCTGGGACAACGTGGCAGCTGCTGCGGCGCTGCTGCTCCGGGACACCGGGGCGGGTGGGGCGACCTACGTGGCCAGCTACGACGACTTCGTCAACCGACTGCTGACAAGGTATGAACCAGAAGTCTCGGGGAGGGAAGTTGGGTTGGGGAGGGAAGTATGGGGAGTGACGTGAGCACTAGCAACCCCATGTATGTCAACGTAGTCTTCCACCATCCTAATCCCCTGCCCGCCCTGCCCGCCTTTCCCGCCTCCTGCCCCCCTCAGGTGGACTGGCAGTGGCGCCTGCAGCACTGGCGCCACACCCTGCATGACCCCCGGGGGCCTGGCCTGGTACAGCGACTGGGGCAGTGCAAGATATGCAGGTGGGCGGACGCGGCGGGGTAACCCGGGAAGATCAGTCCAGCTGATCTGTCCGGCACCTCATCAAACAAGGCTGCCAGGCTAGCTACCTCCCTCCCCTTCTTGCCCTCATTCTGGTCCCCTCCCCGCCCCGCAGCCAATGTGGCGCTGGTGGCGCTGGCAGCGGCGCGCAGTGACGGCGGCGGAGGCGCGGCGCTGACGTCAGCAGCTCGGGCCAGTCGCATCTGCTGGGCCAAGAACCAGGTTTCGTACATGCTGGGTACCAACCCGCAGAGCCAGTCCTTTGTGGTGGGGTACAAGTGAGTTGATTGTGGGTCCGAGCGGCCTTTTGAACCAATAGAATATGCGTGGTTGGGCGCTCTACTGCGTTCTGGTGGGCATTCTGCGAAAATTTCTTGATTGAAGGGAAAGTGGGAGTAGTGTGCATTCAGGAGGCGCCGTTCTCGGTTTGGGGCCAGGCGGCTGTCACTTGGCCAGAGGATTACTGTGAGCAGAAGACCCATGGCTGCCCAATTTGCGGCGCTATGTATGATGTGTGGGACAGGGGGGCATATCTTCACCCGTGGCCGCTATCCGGCATAACCCTGCCTTCCCCGGTATTACGGGGCATCTTCATCTAGTCACCCTTGTCAACTTCTCAGTGGTTCGCTCAGGTTCCGCACCCACCACTTGCATCCAACGGAACCAGCCGAATCGACGGCGGCCTAAGTCCCTTCCTGGTCGGCTCATCCCAGGTCACCACCGTCCATCGACTTGGAAATATACCTTTCACCGTTGGAAGGATCGCGACCCTCACAGGTCTCGATTGCGGGATCTCTCGGCTATGCATGTAACCCTAAGCCCCATGGCTGCCCAAATTGCAGCAAATTGCTGCGTTTCACCTATCTGACATTATGTATGTCTCGGTACCTTCGCCTATTGCACATATCTGCTTTTGAGGTCGCTTGCCTGGTTCTACCCCTCCTTGCTCAGGCCCACGACCTCGCACAAGGCGCCTGAGAAGCCCCACCACCGCAGCTCCAGCTGCAACCCCAGCTACGCCATCACCTGCGACTGGACAGCGCTGGACGCTGCCGGCCCCAACCCCAGCGTGCTGGCGGGGGCGCTGGTGGGGGGACCGGGTCGCGATGACAGCTACGTGGACAACCGCCGGGACTACATGAAGAACGAGGTGGCGCTGGACTTCAATGCAGGGTTCACAGCGGCGCTGGCGGTGGGTGGGTGGGAAGAGGCTGGCGGAGCTGGGGCGTGCTTTCCTCCGCCCGTGCATCCGATACGGCCGTGGCGGCGTATGTTGGATGGATCTAAGCAGTTGCGAAGCCACCTAGTTCGCCTAAGCTTCGAAACACCCCTTCATCCAGCCCTGTGCCCTTACCCCTGTTGCCATGTCCGCCCCCGACAACGCTAAATGCCACACTCCTTTTGCCGGTGCAGGGCCTTACGGATCTGGAGCAAGGCCTCCAACGGAGCGGGTGCGCGTGGAGCGGATTCTGCGCTGGTACATGCAGCCCCTCCAACTTACCAGCTCCGCCCTCACCACCGCCCTCTCCCTCGCCGCCTTCGCCCGCACCCTCGCCTCCCCCGTCGCCGTCACCCTCACCCTCGCCATCCCCTCCGCCGTCTCCTCCACCGTCTCCTCCGCCCTCCCCCAAGCCGCCCTCGCCATCTCCCAGCCCCTTCCCGCCGCCCTCACCGTCCCCCAGCCTCTCCCCGCCGCCCTCACCACCTCCTAGGCCGTCCTCTCCCCCCTCCCAGTCCCCGCCGCCACCTCCCCTGGCCAGCTGCTCCCCCACGGACTATGCCTGCCAGCAGTGCAGCCAATCGACCTATACAGCCCCTGACGCCTGCCGCTCGTGTGTGGGGGCGATGCGCAGCATTGGTCAGGACCCATATCGGTGCTTCTCGTGCAGCAACGGAGTAACAGACCCCACCATACAGGGCATCTGCTTTACGGAGTGCGTTCCACCCACGGCTCTTAAGGGTAAGACCGAGTTTAGACACCGCTGTCCCTTCATTCAGGGCAATCACGTTATGTGCTAAAGGGAACGTTGTGCTACTTGCTACGTGAGGAGTTTGTGTGGCCTTAAGGGTGAATTGAAATTCCCATGTGGGTCTAAGGACCTCGTGGACTGCAGCACACCGTGCCCCTCGAACCCTGTCTTACCTCGCCTCCTGCCCATCCAACGGCGGCCGCCAAACCCCGACCTTAGGCGCGGACTGGAGCTGCTCCCAGTACTGCTCAGCTCCCGCCCTGGTGGCTAACGACCCGACGCGCGCCCGGGACTGCATCTCCTGTGTCAAGGGCGTCTCCAACCCCTGGGACTGTTACAACTGCATGGCGGTAAGGAGGATTGAAGCTTGCGGCAGGCGCAGGGCTGGGTACGGGTCTGTGGACGGGACGTTAGAGACAGGGCACGGCAGCGGGGCCAAGAATCGATGCGGGCTGGTGTGGGGGGCTTTGCTCCTGTTTAGAGCCGACTGCGGATGCGAGCGCTAGGGCGGCCGCACAGAAAGCACTTATATGAACTGGCCTTTGAGTGGCTTTGCTGGCAATTCGGGTCTCGCTGATGGCAATGGTGACACAGGTCCTTGCCAGTCACGGCCACAGAACTGCTAATATATCGCTGTTCAGGTACTTTGTGAACGGAGAAAGGGCGTACACCAAGTCCCTGATGTTGTGGGTGTAGCAAGCGGCAGCAAGCCTGCGACCTCCCACATGTATACCCAACACCCACTCCTCTGCGTGCAGGTGACGGCATCACTGTCCGATTCTGCTGCGGCCCGCGCCACCTGCTTCAAGTGTGTGACCACCACAACACTGGGCGGCTGGTCCTGCGGCGACTGCGCCTCCAGGGCAACCCCAGCGGAACGGGACAGCTGCATCAAGTCCAGGGGCGGCCGTCGTCTGTTGGCTGGGGAGAATTTTTAGTTAGGTCTTTCCTAAATCTATCGCCGTCCGCTTGGAGGTAGGGGGCGTCGCACCGGTGGGAGGATGAAGTCCCTCGGGAATTCAATTCGTCATAGGTGAATGATGCATGCCTGTCAGCGCTTTCCGGCCTCCGGGCTGTATATAATTACATCAAAAGCGGTCGCCGGGAGGGCCTGCTTGTGAAGAAACAATGCGGATTGGTTGGCCGCCTGTGACGACTCAAGTTACGGATTGCATGTATGCGTCACCCCAACTAAGTGTATGTGATTGTATGTCGTACGGCATGTCGATTCAGGGTCCAAGAGTGCATTGCGCTGCGTCATGCACAAATAGTGATAAGAGTGATCTCCGACAGCCGAATACAATAAGTTAAAGTCAGTGAAGCTGTGTTGATGCTATGATGAGTTATAATGAGCAGCAGCAACATATGTTTGTCCGCTAAGCCACTTCATTTGAGAATCCAGATGTAGATGCTGACTACGACTTGACTTGTACAGGTGCTCATGATGCACCTGTATCCTGACGTGACTTGGGAGAGAGTGGAATGGATGCGGCACGCGAGGTTGTACAGTTGTACAGGTTGTTTTTCTCCGTACGGCCCAGCTGGTTAGGTGGCAGGTGTTTCTTCCCCGCGGATGTCTTATTTGGTTTGTGACGCTTCTTTTCCCTATGCGTGTTGGTACGTATATTATACCTCCCAAATGCTGCTTTCACGAGGTGTTGTTCCGTTGTTTGGGCAGCCAGGGACGGTTGATGGTTGGGAACCGAAAGATGTGGCGCTTACCTTGGGTGGGGCGTTTTAATCCTTAGAAGTCACTGATCAAGACCTTATCTATGAATGCGTTTCGAACGTGTGCGAGTCAGGGTTCGGACTTAGGGCTTAGTAGTACGGGGTTAGTTTGGAGTCGCTTCGGTGCGGCCAGCAGCCCCGCACCGGAGGTCTCCCCCTTGTGGACCGCGTCCATGGACCCCAGCATGGGGACCCCTGGAGCCATCATTTCGTCTACTCGCACACATGCAATTGCTTAGTTGCTTACATAAGGTGTACCACACACTCACACACACTTGGCTGTGCTACTGTGTGTGGCTCGCGACTGAGATACGAGCGAGTTCAGTGAGCGCCCGTCAACTTTGTTGATTGGATGGTGCTTTCGGGCTGAACGGATGGACAATGATTCGGGTGAACGCGTCATTAGCTTGTTTCGGTACCTAGCCATCAGCTGTAGGTCCGCACGTGCGTACACGAGTCTCGGTCCTCCGCATTCACTCACCCTGCTGTGTAAGAGGTTCGACTGGTCAAAATTGGTCAATCCCAATCATAAGGGGCTAACAGCGGCAGAGCAGTTGCACACGTCATGCACGACTGTTGAATAGGATATCAGTCGCAGGATAAGCATGCTAAGTTTTCACGTTTCACTCGCCTCGTTCCCCTAGAGCACGTACATGCCCCTGGCCAGGTGGATGGATCTCCTGCGAAGGGCCCAATCCTACCAGGCTTGCGGACTTCCTCACACACACCCGAGCAACAAGGATATGGGTTGCTGCCCTGGCCCCTGCAGCAAAAACACTGGGATCGCTGCTGCTTAAAAGGGAACACCGCAAGGGAAACGCAAGGCAAGCAAAAAAGCACCACTGCTACCGCCGCTGCGCCGCACCCTGCCAGCTGAATCCACTCTTAGCCGGTTTATTCAAAACAACGAAGGCGCCAGGACACGGTTCCTGGAGGCTCTTGGAGAGTTGTGAGCAATCCCCCTTACCGCTCTCCCCCCGGTCCCGAACCTCCTCCCCCACCACAAGTGTTCCAGCAACACCGCATGACGGATGCTCCAACGCCCCCAGAGGTAGCCCCCTGCCCAACCCCTCCTAAAATCCCAGTCAAACCCGCAGCCGGGCCCCCCGACCGCGGCGGGCCTCCGCGGGCTCCTCCCGGCCCTGGCCCTGTGTGAGGGTTTGGACCTGGGCCCAGCGCCGCCCAGCCCCGTGCCGCGGCTGTAGCGCAGTGCTGTGCGGCCAGCTGTTGTGCCACGAGCTCCTCGGGCATGAAGTGTGCGCTGTAGCAGTCGTTGTAGTTGAGGCGCATTAACAGGTCGCCCAGGTCGCTTGAGGGGCTCTGGAGCAGGGGACGGGGCGGGATGCATAACAAGAGGACCGGGATTTGCGGGGTTTCAGGGCCAAGAGGAGCGTTGGAAGCTGTAACGGGGAAAGAAATACCCTTGCTACACGCTTTGCTGTAGAAGGCACGCCGCCTTCACCGTAACCACATCAGGAGACAGAAACGATGCGAGCACGTGACCTGGGCAGCAGTACATCGTTGCTTTCGCTCTCCAAAAGGCGGATCCAAGATGCTGCTGCGACTGTTATTCGCTTGGGGCTTCGCTTCTGCTCGCGGCACTTGTCGGTGTGACCCTCCCACGCCCCACGCACATCCCAGGCCACTCCTGCCCAACCCACCAATAGCGCCCTCGTGGACACAAACCGGACCAGGTAGCCCAGCCAATAGGAGAACTGGCTGGCGGCGTGATGGGCCTCGTCCTGTAACCGGGCCGTCAGCGGGTTGGGCAGCACACCTCCGGGACCCGGACCCTGGGCAGCCCCGCCGGCTGCTGCCCCTCCTGGCATCACCTGGAGGCGGCCATCCATACATCCACCGAATGGGCGAGGGCATGGGGAGACGCGGGGTTAGGTCACTGTCGATGTTGGTCAAAAGAACATCCTAATCACTGCTGACAGAACGGGGTGATGTCGAAATCTAAGTCCGCCATAAATATTCGCTATTCTCTACGTCAACCTAGCTTCTCACTTTTGCTTTGGGCTGCACACGTCTTCCACCCCCCCAGAGTCCCAAGCCTTAGCTCGCAGTCCTCCGGCAAAATCCATCTCTCCAAGGCTTCCCCCTCCAGCCTTCCCCTCTTCACCTTGGCCGCTCCTCCTCCCGTCAGGCTGCTGACCGCGGCGGCGAAGCGCAGGCAGGCGTCCAGGCACTTCCGCAGCGCAGCGCCCATGTGGCGACTGCCCTCCTCCCCCGCGTACCTAGGCACACAATCCACGGGGGACCCGGAGGGGCCAACATGCGGCTCCGCACATGAGACATGGCGATAGGTTCAGAGATACAGAGCAACTGAAAGAAGTAACAGCGATCGGTACCAATCAGACAAAGCGCCCCGGTGGAGGTCCCGGAAACGAGCAGAAGGGGGACAAAGTGGGAAACGGAACCTGGTGGGTGTGCGATACCGCCATGGTCCGCGGCCAAAAGCCCAAGAACCGATCCACCAGCGCTTCCCCTCCCGGCCCACTCCCACACACCTTCCTCCCCTGCCTTGTTCCCACCTGAAACAGCGGCGCAGCAGTGTCACCGTGTAGGCTGTGTGCGCCTCGCATACATCATCCAGGTTGCGGGCGGCGTTCAGATCCTGGAGGAGGGATGATCCAAAGGAGGCGAGGACAGCACTGGAAGGGTGCCAAAAAAAGTGATATATAAAGCAAGCCGCAGGAATGAGAATGACCTGGAAGGGCCGGAGCAAGGGCCTGGACCAGCGGCATGATGACAGCGCCTACCGTCGCAACCCAAGCTCCCGGGGGCAGCCAGGTCCACCCTGGCCTTAACTGCCCGGGCCTAACCCGCAGCCCACCGCGCCGCGCCCCGTACCTACCGTCATCAGCTGCACCCAAGCATCATGCACCAGCTGAGTGGCCACCCACTGCTCCAGGGTCGCCATGAAGTGAACCATAGCCGCCAGGGAAGACTGAAGCCGAGCAGCGCTAGAGGCGGAGGATGAACTGCCGCCAGCGCCGCCCGCTGACGTTGACGCGGATCCCGGCGCATTCCTCGCCGCCGCTGCCGCGGGGCCCCCTAGAAGGCTGTTACTACTGGTACTGCCGCGCACGCCGGCGGCAGCTGCCGCTGAGACCCCCTGGCCAACAGCGGCGTCGACGATGCCCGCACTGACGGTGCGCTGCAACGGAGGCGGTGCACGGCCCGCGCCGCCGCCGCCGCTACGCAGCGGCTTCCAGCTGTTTGGGTGTGCGCGTGTCTCCCGCTCCTTCCACGCCAGGTATGAGCTCTTGTGGGCAGCATTCAGGGCGGTGCGCACCCAGCGCAGCTGCAGCAGGAATACCAGTGCCTGAGCAGCCGCCACCGGTTACCCAGAACCGGCCCAGATCCGGATCCGGATTCAGATCAGGGAAGGTGGTCCAGCGAACAGCGATTATGGACCAGTTTGACCAGGGCAGGGAGCGGGTAGGGGCAGTGTCAGGAGCTTTCGCGGTTAGACGTCTGCATTCCAAGTCGAAAACCCTGAGCCCCCGGGGAAATGAGAAGGACAAGGCAGGTGATGCAGTACGGAGTCCGCAGACGGAGGGCCTGTGTGTGTGTGTGCGAGCACGCCGCTGACCCTATATATCAATCCTGCTTCCACGCCCTGCCCCACCAAGGTAGTGCATTTGCCCGGTGTCCAGGTGCGCCCTACCCCATATCCTCTCCCCTTGTGCCGCTGTCGTCGTCCCTGTTCAGGCGTTGAGCTGCTTCCCTGCAACCCCGGAATCGCAAGGCCCCCGTCCTCCCTCCTCCCTCCATCTTAGGTGCACATCCACACCCCTTCACCTGACCACTCGTGTATAACTTGCATATGGTATACGGACGCGTTGCGTACGCCCGCACTATCCCTCCCAGTCCTCACGCACTGCGCCACTCAGACCGGCCAGCGCCCAGCCGCAAGGACCCATACGATCCTACGTGCACAGCTGCTTTCTCTCTCTCTAACCATCAGCCCCAATCAGCCACCAGCAGGCAATGAGGATGCAGCTGAGAGATTTGAACCGACCCGAGCCGGCCTTTCCCCCGCCTCCCCAGTAACCCCCTTCCCCTGCCCTACATGGCTATACGCCTTGAGCACCCGAGTGTCCGCGATGAGCGCCACCACCCAGGAGGGGGCCAGGCTCAGCTGCAGCCGGTCCAGCTCAGCAACACTGCGGTCTAGCTCCTGAACGACCTGGAACTGCGGGGGGCGTGGGGATGGGTGGAGGTCGGGGGCGGCACGGAGGTCCAGGGGGTCGGGGTCGGGGTCGGGGTCGGCGAGGGAGGCACTTGTGCTTGGGTGGGAAAGATAAGACGGGGCTCTTGGTTTATGCAGCCGTGCAAGGGCAAAATACATGTGCCATAAAACCATGAAAAACCAGGCAAAGGGCAGGGGATACTGGTGTTAGTAATGACGAGCACAGTACTCTGGCTTCCATTCCTTGGCCAGCCTGCCTTTCCGTCTGTCTGTCCGTCCACATCTACACATCTTACCCCCGTCCAACCTCGGACATGCACATACACCGCGTCTTGACCAAGGCGACCATGTCTCCTTTCAATACACATGAGCATGCACCATGCACCATGCACAACACACGCACGAAACGGTTTCTTCCTCCCAATACGCATCTCCCCATCCTTACCTTTGCGGGCTCCTGCTGCTGGCCTCCGGGCCCTCCGGCCTTGCCGCCGGCCGTCCGACCAGCTGCGCCAGCAGCAGCGGAGCCTGCCGCTCCCGCCGCCTCCTGACCCGCCACAGGGGTCAGAGTCAGCACCAGGCTGGAGGGGGTTGGGAGCACATCGTCCGGGTCGGCGGATGCTAGAGCCTCCTGCGGGAATGGGCGTGTGGGGCAGGATCAGGTGAGAGGGGTGGTGGGGAGAGCCGGGCAGGGGTTTCAGGAACGATAAGTGTCGTACTTCCCTCTCTGGATCCTCCTGTCCCCTCCAGGGAGGAGGGAGGAACCGCAGCAGTGCGGCAGCAGAGGGCCAGCCGCGTTCCCTCAGGCGGACAGCGACGCCCCTAAGCCATTACCCGCCCTACGCTACTTCCCTCCCCCGTCTTAGTCCCGCCTGCCTGCCTGACTGATTGCCTGACTGGCACTGTTGTACTGGCAGTCAGGTAACCAGCCCTCCTCGGCCCCTAATCTACCAATTTGAACTCCCTGCCCTGAACACCTCTGGCCCCTTCTGCCTCTACGACCCTCTAGTCCAACACTTCGTGCATCTTCGGCAGCGGTTTCCCTGTAGGGTCTCAACAACCTGGGTTGCTCTCATACTGCTAAGCGAAGAAACCTGACTACCCGGCCCTCACGACGCAACAAACGGGGCACGTACAGCGAACACATGGGCCGTTCACCAGTACGACAATCACCTGCAACATGGATTCAAGCTGTTGCTCCTCCAGGGGCCGCTCACCCAGCCGCATACCGCTGAGTAACGCCGAAACCAGCCGGTCCGCCCAGGAGCGCACGGCAGGTGAGGACAGCAGAAATACGGCGGGCAGTGCCATGAGCCGGGTCTGGGGCCGCGGGGGAGCATCGGTGGGAGGGATGAGAGGATAAGAGTGCAGCGGAGGTTGCAGGCGGGGAGCAGGGGGCTCCAACGGCAGGCATCTCGTACGGCATTTCATATCTGGCCAAAGCGGCACGGGCCTCCCTGCAGCGCGCTCCCACGCACACACACCGCCCCGCCGCTCACACATTGCGGCCTCGACAGGAAAAAACCGCAGGAAGAAGACCGCAAAGCGAGAGGACGGTGTGCGAGGGCGTCGTGCCTGCCTTTACCCCCCGGCCCTTGGGGGCGATAGCCAGCTAGCTCCCCTCATGTCACAACACGCCCTGCCTGCCTCTGGGCTGACCGGTTGCCTCACCTCCAGGCCCCAGCCACTCAGCAGCTTCAGTAGCAGCGCGTCATTGACGTGGTAGGCCTGCGGGAGCCCCGTCAGAGGTCACCGGTCACGTTAGGTCGGGTCAGCTCATATGAAGCGCGGTTAGGCAGGGTCAGGTGAGGCCAATGGAGAGGGGCAATAGTTCACATCGGATTCGAACATGGCCAGCTGCCGAACAGGAATGATAGAGGCCGGTAGGCGCCGTGCAAGGAGGGAATACATGCAAACGGGCGGGGGACTACTCAAGAGGCTCGAACGCGGATGAAACTTCCTTTTGCACTCCTCTCCACTCTCCCGACCTCGAGACGCATGTGCACAAGACGTTGCCTTCACCCTCTTTTACCCCCACCCCCAGGCCACCCCTCACCCTGTCCTGCAGCGGCTCTACCAGGCCCTGCCGGAGCAGCTCCTGAGGGTGAGGCAGACCCAGTGGAGCACCGCCACCAGCAAGGGAGGTTTTAGCTGGTGAGCCGGGCATCGCCGCACATCCAGCACCAGTCCATTCCCCGGCCCCGCCAACCGCCTTTGCAGCGGCCGTCGGCTCCACGGCGTCAGGCGTTGTGAACTGCGGAGGCCCTGGCGGCGGTGCTTGGCCGCATGCGTGCATGAGCAGCAGGTCCAGGGCGGGGTGCTGGTAGGCGTTTGCTGCGAAGGAGCGGCTCCAGCTCCAGACCCCGCCGTCGCCACCCCGGCCCAGGAGCCCGCGGAGGCGGCTGCTGCGGCCGGTCGCATCGTGTGCAGCCGCTGCGTCCTCCAGCGCAGCTCGTGGCCCCGCCCGCAGCTGCTGGTGTATTCGGTGCCTGGGGACGTTGACGGATAGTGCGTGGGTGTGTGGGATGATGGAAAGTTGCGGCCGGCAGAGCCAGCGTGTTGTGCTGGGTGGGAGATATGGTTTTCTCCACCTATGAATGTTGGGAGGAACGGCTAATACCGTGTACGAGTTTTAGACGAAAGCATCATGTGCACCCACAGCCAGACCCACATCAAAATGGGACACGGGTACATAATGCGATTGTGCAATATGCACAGCTACGGTAAATTGTCACCTTCATCTGTGCTACTGGGGAAGCATGTTAAGGTGACAACAATAAATGCCGACACCGCGGCTTATCAAAGCACAAGTCGAAAAGTTCTTGATACCACGCAAAGAACAGGTTCGGTGTCCTGGGCATCATCACCATCAGGGTCTCACCCAACCCGGCCGCCATAGGGGTCCATATTGGATATGGCGGTAAACTAGTCCACTTCAGGAACTCCACCACCGGCAAAACGTTGCTTCCTCCCTTCCTCCCAGTTTCGCCAAAATAACACTCCGAACAATGACACCCATACCTACCACGGCCCTGCCAAGGGTAGGCCTCGGCTGCCTCCGCTGCTGCACCCATGGCCGCCTCCGCAGCTGTTTACCCCCACCAAGAGCGACGCCGGCTCCGCCGTCGACCTCAGCAGCAGCTCGCAGCGCCTCGGCAACCACCCACCCGACCGTACTTCCTCCACCCAATGGTCAACCAGATGCTGCTGTTGATGCTGTTGGCGGGCAGCTGCCGCCTCATCTGGGCTACTAATGCCGCTGGCACCGCCACAGTCCAACGGCGAAACAGGGGACAAACTTCCGACCTCCGCTGTCCGTCCCACCCCCGCCGGGCGCGGCGCCCGCACACGTCGGATCGCCGTCGCTGGCATCCCCACAACGCCGGTCTCCCGACCGCCAGCCCCATTTAGGCGGCCACTGCCGCCACGGTCACTGGCGCTGCGCCCCGGGGAGTCATCACCCAGTTCAATGTCCTCAAGAAGGCACAGGGACCTGAGGCGTGCTGAGGCAGTCGCCATACGCGTCCACAGGCCCCCGGCAGCAGCCACCCCGCCTTCCGCCGTCGCTGCGGTCGTCGCCAACCCCCCTGGCCCAGCTGCCACACATGCTGAAGCAGTAGCGGCCCTGAAACTCGCCGTGGGTCGCATCTGGGTCTGCATCTGCGGCGGCCGCCATGCAGTGCTCACAGGTGCCACAGCAGGTGCCATGCCCCCTGCGCCCACAGGGGCCCACGTCTCATCATTACCCTGAAGCCCAGATGGCCCCAGACCTGCACCGGCCCCTAGCTCCTGTCCAGAAGAGGCGATGTACGACATTAGGCGCTCCATCAAGCCACGCTTTAAGTCTCGTCGGCCGCTGATCCAGCCGCCCCTCCTGCCGTACACCGTGTCGGCGTACTCAGGATCCAGGCCGTACAGCGCGTACGACTCCTCCAGAGCAACGGGATCCAGCACCGCAGAGCCGGCAGAGCCGTATCCGGGTCCCGCGGCGCCGGCGGTGGTGGTGGCGGCGGCCTCCATGCTGTCGGCTTCACGCTGCCGCAGCCGCAGGGATTTGCCTACAGGTCAACGTAGGTCATGCACATGTGCGTGTAAGTTAGTGTTGGAGTTGTGAGAACAGAAATGTAGGTTCATTCGGGGCATTAAGGATGGGGTGTCAACATTCCATCGATCAGGCGAAGAGCGAGACGGGGAGCGGTCCAAAGCCGGCCGCAAGCAGCACGTGCTGCTGCTCGCAGAGTCCCTACCTGCCGCCATAATGATGGGCACCAGGGGTTCCAGAAAGGAAGGACACAGGTACGATGGACCGTAATGCGCTGCCGCGGCCGCCGCCGCCGAGGCCCCGGCTGCGTGGGACCCGGCCCCGCCAGCACCCGCTGCACCTGCTGCTGGTCCTGATGGCTGCGGGCGGATGAGAGCCGCGTAGCCTTCCCGCCAGAAGGCCGGGTGGTCGGGAGGCACCTGTGGGGAGGGAAGGGGCCCGGAAGATAGACTCTGGGAAAGTAGAGCAGGGGGCTTACGGGGCTGGTGGAAGCACCGTTTGTGGCCCCGGCAGGGGGAATGGATGGGTAAATGACGAGGTGTAGTTAGGTTACCACCGCCTAGATGCATGGGAAGGCGGATACCACAGCGTCCTGTCCCGACTGCCTACACGTATAGTCCCAGATTCCCGCAGCACCTCGTTCCGGACCCCTACCCGCCCTTCTCCCTTACGTACCTCTCTGCCAGGTCCCCCGCCGCGCACGATGAAGAAATCAGCTGGCAGCTCCGAGGCCCCGGCCCCGGCCCCAGCCGCGGTGGGCCCAGTGCCCACTGCACCGCCCACGGCCCCTGCTGCCGCTGCTGCTGCCGCTGCCGGGCCCGTACCGCTGTTCCACAACCACTCCGAAAGGCCATCCAGCAGCGGCTCCAGGGCGCATAGATACAGGTAGAGCACCATACAGCGGTGGGCGTGAGACTCCAGGGGCTACGTGGAGGGGGTGGGAGTGGGGAGAGGCGATGGACAAAATGGTCAGGAAGAGGAGGAATGAGAAGTCATGGCTGGTGTACGTAAGAGTGAGAAGGGTCGGTGCGTTGCAGATGACCCAAGTGGCTGATATGGATGAGAACATGTGAGCGAGTGGGAGCGCAGGGCGGGAAACGCGAACAAACAAAACCCGACTTCCCACACCGCGGTGCCTTTCCGCAATATCTGTTTCCCTCTGGAATACACCGGCAGGAGACTCGGATTCGCAGCTACCTACGCGGTTCGGCCCCTGCTTTCCCCCATCGTTAACCCCGGGTATCTACTACAGGAGCGCGCCACTCACCCGAAACACACCGTCCAGCCAGCCTCTCTCGTTCATCGCGTGAAGCCGCTCCAGAACCAGCCCCGCCTGCAGCTGCAGAGCCACCGAGCGGCCACCAGCCCCTGCTGCAGGGGTTGCGGCAGCGGATGGCGCAGAAGCTGGACCTCCCGGTGCAGGCGACACGGAGCTTACACGCGGCGCCGGGCTGACGTCGGAGGAGATGGCTGCCGCCGAAGCCTGTAGTGGTGGTGCCGCCGCCAGCTGCGTCACCAGCGGCTTGGCGACTTCCAGGTACGCCGCCACCAGCCCTGCAGCTCGTCGCATGAAGGGCTGACAGCTCAGCAATAGCTCATACAGCGAGGGCAGCGGCGGCGCCGCCGTCGCGGGGTCGCGGGGGCCCAATCCTGAGCGCGAGCCGTCGACGCCTCCAGCTGCCGCCGCTGATGCCGCTGCTGTGGTGACCCTTTGCTCCAGCTCCACCAGCGGGATACGGAGGGCGTGGAGGCAGGACGACACCGCCTGCGCGCATGCGCGGAAAGGTGCGTGAAACGGAGGCTGGGAGGCGGCGCAGGTTCAGACGCCTGATCCGAACAACAGAGGGTGGAGCAGGTCGGGGTACACGCGCGTACGTCCGATGCTAGAGGTTCGATGGCGTGGCTCGTCTTCGGGCCCCTCCAACCCCAGACTCGACCCGTTGGGCCTACCTGATGCAGCGCCTGCAGTGTGGGTCCCTGCACCAGCCTCAGCCCAGTGCGCCCCTTGACATCCGCCGCCGTTAGCAACCAGGCAGGCACCTCCAGGGACCCCGCAGGCCAACTGCCTCCGCCAGCCACAACCGGGGCCCCACCGCCAGGCACGGCAGAAGCTGCCGGAGCTGACGCCGGTGGCTTCCGGCCGCCAGCTGCGGTCCCGCTGCCGCCGCCAGCGGTCTGGTTCCCCGGGGTGCTCCCGGCTCCACCTCCGCAGTGTCGTAGCAGGCAGGTCTGCACCCAGTCGTCCAGACGTCGGACGGCCGTGGAGGCGCGGATGACAGAGCGTACGGCGGAGCGTACAGCACCGAAGGAGACGTCGGCGGCCAGGTACAGGTCATCGGCAGCAACGAAGCTGGGCACGGGGCCGGGTGCGGGAAGGGGTAAGACAAAACACTGACGATTAAAGCAGATACCAGAGATTGGGAAGGGGTTGTCACAATCAATGTGGTGGTACTGAAACGGAGAAGGGGATTATGACGAGGTGATCTGAAGATCGGCAGTGGAAAGCGGTCGCACCGCGGTGATGATGGGCGCCCTAGGCAGGTTTGGAGATTCTGGCGGGTCTGCGCCTGACATCCATATGCGGCGGCGGCAGAAGCAGGGGCTTGGGATGCCCGGAGCCATCTGGCATTTGAAATGGAGAGGCCCTGCCACCAGCTCCCAAGTCCGCTCGACCTCACAGCACTCATGCACATACTCACCTGCAGTTGACTGGGTCCCAGGATATTTCCTCACTGCTGCGGCCCTGCGCGGACAGGTCGCCAGCCAGAGGGCCAAGGTCGCCAGCCGGAAAAAGGAGGATCGCAGGGACGTCAGATCAGTACTCCACAACAATACAAGGATAGCATGCTCGGATGCCGCACCGCCAAACACGAGTTGTACAGGACACAGCGATGCTGGAATGGGCCACGTTAACGTGTGATCCCCAAAGCCGGGAAGCATCGCTGCCCAAGAACCACCGGGACATGTATGGAAATGAGTAACAGAATAAGGAACGACGGCGACAAGCACCAATGTCACGATTTAATTTTATCCGGCGCCATCTTTTCCCACAGCCCTCTCCAGCTCCACAGCCCCTGTCCTGTCCTTCTGGCCCTGTCCGCATCCCATCCTAGATCCCACCCGCATGCCGTTCCTTTCTCGACCCTCCGCCCCACAAACCCTAGACCCCACCATTGACCCCACCGCAGCCCGTTTGTTCCCGCACCTGCAGGGCTGCCAACAGAGCCAGCAGCACCCGGGGCAGCGGAGTCACCTCACCCGCCACTCGCAGGGGCAGACCCGCAGCCGTCACCAGCCTGGCCCGCAGGCTGCTGCTGGGGACCAGCAGTCGCCGCGGAGGGAGACGCTGGCGGCCGGCAGAGGCAGGTGGGTCATGTGCCACCGCGCTGCGTGACTGCTGGGGCTGCAGCAGCGCCTGAAGTGTGAACTGCGTCTGGAGCTGGCTGCGGGGTGCAATGGTCGGCGGGGAGGGACAGGGGCCCCAGGGGAGTGGAGAAGGGGATCCGTTGGGTGTATGAAGGAGGTTGGTTGGGACTGGGTAGCCTAAACCCAGGAGCCACACGCGGACTCCTGGCAGCTATCAGGGGCGGCAGCTAGCGGCGAAGTGGAGGGAGAATGGAGGGACAGAGGACATACAGGGCGAAGAAGAGGTTCATGCGGTATGAAGAAGCAGGGCAAGAGGACGCCATCAGCGGCAACCTGCGTGTTCATGAGCGTATGGCCGAGTAAATACGGGCTTGCTAGTGGGCTTGCCGGCTCACATGCGACTGCGATTGCGCGGTACAGTCGCAGCTCAGTCACCTTTTCATAGCTTACACACATCGTATGTTGCTGGCTGCTCTGGCACCCAAAACACGTGCCATCACCCACTTACCCGCCCACCCTTTCACCTGCTCACCCGGAAGGCTCCCGCGGCGACGTCACTACCGGAGCCGGCTTGGGGCTGGCGGCCTGAATCAGGAGAGTGGAAGGAAGTGAGGGAAAGGGCGAGTGGAGCGCGAGCACCGCTCTCGCTACATGGCTTCACATCACAGGACGGGCGTCAAACACGGCAAGGGACGGGGAATGCATGGCGAGGGGTAGCGCAAGCGCAAATCCCTTCCCCCCTTCGCTCCGCCCCTCCTTTAAAGTCAGCCGAAGTGCTCACCTGCACCCCTGCAGACGCCACCCCGAGCGCGCCAGGCCGCAAGAACGATGGCGGCGTGGGCAGCACCACGCTCCCGCTGCTGCCGTAGTCTTGCAACATCGCACCACTGCGCCGGTGGGCGGCGGGTCCCCCAGTGCCGCTGCCTGCTTCGGCGCTTACAGCCCCGGCCCGCTCATCCTCACTCCAGTCGCTCAGCGACGATGGCGAGCCGTAATAACCCCCGCGGCCACCCCTTCGCGGGGCTCCGGCAAGCTCCTCGTCCGAATCGCTGCTAGCTTCCGCCCGAATCAGGGCCAGTAGCTCCGCTTCCTCACGAACCTTCTGTGCCTTTGCCGCCGCCTCATCTGCGAGCTGCTGCTCCCGTACCTGCCGTACCAGCGCGGCGGCGTGCTCCACGGAGGTGTCGAGTGGTCGCTCGGCGAGGAGCATGAGCAGGGTCAGGATGCGGTACTCGGGGTCATCATAGTCGCTCTGCGTGTGGTGGTGTCCAGATGCGCGTGTCAATAATGTTGCTAATGAACTATAGAGTCACCGGGTGCGACTGAGGGATGAGACGTTGCCAGGGGTTCAAATGAGCAGGGGGTCAGATAGATAAATTGAAGATCTCGCGGATCGACGTGCGGTTTGGCGAAGGGGTCCGGGAACCGTGTCAGGACTTGAGCCGTGTCTGTAGCTCAATAGATGGCACGCGTATCGATCTGTACTGAAGCGCGGTGGTACCAGAGTCTAATGTGGAACATGCGCCGTCAATCCTTTAGGGTACGGTGTCAGACGCGATCTTCCTCCTCCACGAACCCTGTCGTCACCTTCAGACTGGATCCCCAACACTTGATCTCTGCCACCAGTGCCCGAACACGTGCCGCCTTGCCGCACTGAGAGTCCACATCACACCGCCGCGCCAGGCTGGAGGGGTATAAAGCAGAAACAGCGGCATGAGACGGCTTCGACGCATGGGAGGGCAAGGATTCGCTTAGGTGGCCGATATAACTGAGGTGGACAGCGCGATTATGTAGCTGAACTTGTGCACAGGCGGACAGCGGGGCCAGAACGGGGTTTCAGATTGCCTAGCATAAAGCTAGGACAAAATCAAGCTAATACAACATACGTTGCCGACATCCATTCCCCAAAACACGTATGGCGCGGGGTATGCTAGGTCTGCAAAGCGCACGGTATGCCGTACACACCTGTCAAACCAGTCCTCAGCGGCACGGATATCAATGCTCCGCCCAAGCTCAGCGACATTTTGGGCCACAAAGTTGAACGCAAGGTCGAAGTTGGCCGGATCTGATGCCTAAAGGATGCCAGGTCCGTAAGCGAACAATTTTTTGAAAGTGCTACAAAGTTCTGTTTTACCTGCAAGCCTGGCAGGAAAGATGCTACAAGTTTCTGACAGAGCGCTTCACGCTTTGCCTCCTGCTTCGCTTTGAACTTCGATGCCATTTCCGACGCTCCGGTCAACTATGCACAAAGGAGTTACATCATAATCTTTTAATTTCGCGGGCTGTTAGGCTAATCTTAGCAGAAAGATTTCGCCGTCTAGATTAGCTTCTGTCGAAAACGCGGGAAATCACCGTACCATTCCGGTTGAAATAGTTACAAACCGTTACACCGTGAAACCTAATAACTCCATATTGCCGGTACATAAGAAATTGAGCTTGCCATCGTGAAAAACCAGCCCTTAAAACGCTTGGAGCACCCAGATCGAGTGCGTCTCAAGAAGGGATGAGCCTTGCCTCGGTATGGAAGTGCCTCACAAGTAATAGTTGCGAAAACTTCTACCCAGCGCCCCATGGTAACAAAAGCCACATAACCCAAATCTTTAGGGTAAATAAGTCCGCCGCCTCTGACCACAGTCCGTAAAGTCTAGGAATGTACAACGCAGTCGAGAACGATGAAACAGACCTACACACGCCTTCGGTCCGAAGCCAAAAGTCAACACAGCTATTACACATCCGACCATCCTATAGAACAGGAGACCATCCTTTAAGATTGCTACCAAACCGGAGCCAGCCACAAGATGTCCCGTCCTTCAAGCTGCGTCCCACAACGGGGTTCCCTTTGGGTTTCGTCTCTCATGCGCCTTCCCTACGACCCAGCACCTGCGTCAACACCTGTGCTAACTGCTGCACACGGATCAGCGCCGCCTCGCGCTGCGCCGGCCCCGCGGCCGCCAGTCGAGCGCCAAAGCGTGCCCCGAACTTGTCCGGGTGCCAGCGCAGCAGCTCGGCTCGCAACCGTCGCTTGACGTCTGAGGGCCCCGTCGCACCCAGCAGGAGGAAGTTACGCAGGGCCTCGGCTGACGGTGGCGACGGCGGTGGTGGTGGCGGCGGTGGCGCACCCCCTCTGACACCCTGGCTCTGACCAGCTGGGGTAGGCTGGGTTGGTTCCAGCGGCCAGGGGATATCAGAATAGCGCAAAGGTGCCGGAGGGGATGCTAGGACGGCGCCGGCGGCCGCTTCCTGATCCAATTGAGCCCAGCGCGCATCGTAAGCGACGCGAGCCGCCGTCAGGTCCAGGGGACCCGCCGCAGGTCCAGCCTGGGGTCAGGGTAACGCGGTTGGATGGGGCATACCAGGGATACAGCACATGGATGTGGGTCATGTGCCGGGAAGACAGGAGCAGCAGCAGCAGCAGTAGCAACAGCAGGATAGGCAAACGTGGCCAGGCCGATGCGAGATGCGGACTCCGTAGCTGCACTAGGCAGGCCGGAGCCAGGGGGCTTCTGGTGGTGTTGGGCACCCCAGCTGGGATGGCAACCTTCACTATCCGTCTACAGAACAGCGCCCCAAGGAAAACAAGGAGCGTGTCAGTACCACCAACAACATCGCTCTAGTTTCATGCGGATGGGTATCACCAAATGATCCCACAACACTATCGCGGTCGTGCTCAGAAAACAAAGGAGCACGACCCCCAAGACCTTCAGTGCCTTAGATCCCAACCTCTAGTTGTTGCCAACGGGCGTGTAGGCACTCTCGCTTTCCCCTCCTGCTGCCGTACCTCAATAGCAGCCAGGGTACGGCGACGCCAATTGGCATCCTTGGCTTTTTCTTCCTGCGGCCATTTCACATGGGAGGCACGCGCACCTGGTGAATAGCGATACACGATGATACCTTGCTGAAGATGAATTGTGAAGAACAAGGCGCGATGAATTGGGCACCTAGAGCCCGGGCCCAAGAGGCCTCCACGGTCAGCTACAGCCCGACAGGGCAGTGCGGACGGGGCCCCCCTGCAGCACCCCTTCCTGCCCTCCATCAGGGGCCCAAAACGCTCCACTAGCTGTGCACCCACGCCGCCCCCTGAGACTGCTGATACCCTGAATCTGTATGGTTTCGTACGTCCCCCATAACTAACACGTATTAGTACCGTTCCCAACGGTGCGGTGGAGTACTTGGGCGCCTGACACTATTCCGTGTAAGAGGCGCCATAACCCGCATACCCAACACCTTGCCCTTGCCCATCAGATGCAGTCTGCTGTACCTGCAATATTCGCCTGCTACGCTCCTCCGCCTCCGCCGCCCGCCGAGTGGTCTCCGCGCGGAGGTCCGCAGTAAACGCGGCAGCACTGGCGGCCGCGGCTGCACTGCGGCGGCTGCACATCTCCTGCCAGATCCGGTCCGCCCAGTCGTCGTCACTCTCCCCTGCAACATAAGCGGGAGTAGACATGCATACGATGCAGTCTATCTAGCGATGCTCGCTCCGGCCACGTACCACAAACAGGGAGGCCCGCTGCGCTCTTGTTCCAACCGTCCGATACGGTCTCCTCCCCGTCGCTGAGCTCCTCCCGTAGCCGCCGCCGCCACCGCACATCCTCGTCCTCGCTCTCACCCCCTTCCTCGGGGGACTCCTGCCCATTGCACCCAGCGGCATCGTCGCCGGGTCCCGCCACGGCAACCCCTAGCTCCGACCCCTGGCCACCGCTCTTCGCTGCCGGGCGTGGGAGCGGGGCCCCCGGGGAGACAAAGGGAAGGGAAGGGGGAGGAATGTTGATGCCGCCGCACTAGCGCACTTATCTACATGTATAGCAAAACGACAGCGCAGCTGGAGCACTCTAACCCTTTATTCCCTGACAAGAAAGCGTGTTTTAACCCCCTCATGCTTGGGAGCGCTCATCACATCGCGAGCCCCGCTGCAGACGTTGACCAGGGAAACTCAGAACCAATTTGGAAAAGGCGGCCCCAAGCGCATCCGCATGCGGTCCTGCTCGCCATCCTGCTCGGCAATAGGACAGCAGGTTAGTACACGGGGGCTTTAGCAGAGGTTCTAGCCCATTATCCCCCCTCCCTATCCTGGCGAAACACCTCTTCCTTACCCGGGTCCCCCGCCCCACCGTCGTGCAGCGCCCGGCCGATCAGGTCCCGCAGTGAGGTCCCGCAGCTGCCTGTCGACTCCAGGGGCGGGGCGTCCGGCGCCTACACAGTGCACCCAGGCGGGAAAGGGTGCAGCGAGGCACCTCGACCTTGCGACCCGCGCCATTTTCCCCTCTGACACACACGCACACGACGACACCGCAGCGCTACCATCCTCCCGCGTGGGCTGTCCAATTAAAGCAACCACCTGTTGGTTAATAACTGCGAAACAAGCCCGGCCCGGAGGTACCCGGTAAAGGGCACTGCCTCCGGTGCATTACATTTCCAAGCGCCTACTAAGTCTCATTGCGCATAGGCCACGGCCGTCGTGTTGGTCGCGGGTACGGTTATCCGCATCGGGGCAGCGGACCTTCTCACAGGCCAACAATCGCTGCGCACAGGCGCCATCACAAAGGCCTTGCAGTGCACAAGCGGTATATTCAAATCCACTACACCGAAATTCACTTAAGGTGCTGCGTCTGCGGTGCGACAGGCAACGCAGCAGCGTCTGAGGTGGAAAGATGGGGAACAACGCCTTGACTTGGTTCAGGGGTTGGGACTGCGACATCCTGCACACCCGGACAAACCACCAGCACGCAAAGTATGTTCGTCTGTAAGCCCAAACCTTTCGTACCTGCAGCACTTCGGCAAGAGCCTCCAGGTGGCCAGAGCGCGCCGCCAGGTGGGCGGGAGTATCTCCGAAAGTGTCCAATACCGTTGTGGGAGCGCCGTGCCGCAGAAGGATAGACACTGCACCCGCGTGGCCGCAAATGCAAGCCTGGGTATGGCACGCGTCGCCGCGTCAAATCGCGTCGCGGGGAAAGGAAATTGAGAGACTCCAAAATATGTAATTATATTTTGCAAAAGCGGTGAAACCAAAGCAGTGGTTTCCCATGGCATAGTGCCCTGCACACCTCACATGGTGGAGAAGTGTACGGCCTTCTCTGTCGCTGGATGTTAAGCACCGAGGGGCCGTGGCACGGCGCAGCAACTTTCGAAGACGGCGAACATTCCCTCTGGTTACGTATTTTAGAGCCTTGGCCCCGAACCGCAAGTTGTCCGGGCTCCGACTCCGACTCCTGCTGAAGCTCTTTCGACGCCTTCGGTGCGGTGAAGGGCTTTGGCTATAAGAGTCAGCTCTCTTGGTTCCCATACCAGTGCCAAGTAGTTCGTGATTGGAAAATTTCCATTAGGATTTTAAATCCTAAAGCCTTGGTGTGCAGTCATAGTGGAAATAAGTGCCACAATTAAGTTGCTACGCAGAAGATTATAATTATATACCTAGCATGCTCGTGTGAGACCGGTTTGGGTGTTTCCGATGGGACGAATTCCTTCGGACTATCATTATATATAGACTCGCTTGCTGTGCTTCAGGCAGGATTGCTCTGGTCCTCATGGATTTAGACTTTTTATTTAAAAACGCTGGCAGACAATACAGTAGAACATACTGGATTGACAGTCCTCCCGGCCATGCATGAATTCATCGCCCTAGGTGCCAAGCAACTTAGGCGTTGGCCTGGCCCGGCAGCCGCCAGCTACAGTATGAAACATACACCCACGCCGTCGCCTCTGCTGTTAACTCGTCAGGGCATGGCAACTCGAAAAGCAATGTTTGGCTGCTTGCTCCCCATTTAGGTGCAGCAGAGCATGGAACGGTTGTGCCCATCCAAAGTACTTCCTGCACGGGCTGCTACACCCAGATAACCTAACCAATGATTTCACCGCCATATGGCCAGCATTCCCTCGTTTCATGATTCCAGCTCCTTATCTTGCCGCTGGGCCATGCCCCAGCTGCGCTTATGTGCTGCCAACACAACAACACAATCGTCCTGTCATGGGGCTGCGCAGAACACTTAATGCGTTTCTGCCAAACTAAAGTACCAGTGCCGGTTTATGATTGTCAGTTTCTTGCTCCTGCTCCGCAACTGTCGCCGCCAGCATAGCGTCCCCAAAGTCCAGCACCCAGTGTCCCCTCTGCTGTCCTACCCTTGCCGCAAGTCACTGGCCGCGAGCCTGGTATACTTCAGGAAGAGTCTGAGCGGCTGCAGCTGCTCCAGGGCCACTACTTGTTCGTTGAGCTTGTCCTTGAAGACCTGGGGTGGGGATAGGGGTTGTGAGGATGGAGAGCGCTTGTAGCCGAGCATGGGTGCGAAGGATTGGAACGCAGGATGAAGTCATAATTGGTGATGCATTGCATTGAGAAGCATGGAATGCCGACGCATAGGTTGTCAATATGATGCTCTGGTACGATAGTCCTATGTCAAGAGCTCCCCTGCTGAACAAGTGCCCCTGGATAGCCCCACCTCTGCTGCAGACCTTTATGTTGCATAACTTCACATTGCGGCCAACCGAAATTGCGCTTACCTGCAAAGCGAACGACCTGCTGCTGATGTTGTTCTTTCGCCGCTCGACATGCACACCGGGAACGGCTTGCCCGCAGCCTGATACCATTGTAACAAAGCAAAGGCGTAACCCGGGATGCTCAGATGGGCCTTGCGTCGTTACATTTGAGACAGCCTGAAGCACGTATGGCGAGCAGTCGGTCGCTGCCCGTTGCCGTTGTGTAATGGACGAAGTGTAATTATCGTGTAAATTAGCGTGGCGGCCCTTATGTTCATACCGAGCTGTCCAGAAGCGGACCAATTTCACTGCTGTTGAATGTTGACAGCGCGAACCGTGGCCCTCCCACCATGCAAAGGAGAAGCTGCCATCCATGGCAATGACAGGCTGGCAGTGTATCCAAGAGCCTTCGTAACGGGTGGCAGGATGCAAGTTGTCAAGATGTGTCGAAACAATTCGAGGGAAATTCGAGGGCAATATCCCCAGGGCGCACGATCGCGCCATTCTCCGTCTACCTTACTACTCTACCTTTGTGCATTTCTGATCTGACGGTTAATAGGGTAATGACGGTTAATAGCGTGAGCGACAGGTCTAGGGAACGTCGCGTGTGTGCTGCGTGTGGTGACAATGGAGTCGTTGAAAATGAGAAGCATTTCATGCTTGAGTGTCCCCAGCTTACGTCTGCACGGCAAAAGCTTTGGGACCTAGGCGTCCCCATTAGCGCGAGTGTTTGTGATGTCATGCAAGTCAATGATGTCATGCAAGTCAATGACCAGCGTTGTTTTGCGGAAGTCATGTTCGAGATGCCTGTCTTAAGCCTTCTTTGCGTGCCTTCGGCATCTACTTGGATGCCGTGTTGGGTACTTACTGTTTTGGCCATAGCTGTACGCTCTCTATTCTTGTTTACTTAGTTTCCCGACGGACTTCGGGTTCGTCCGAGTCCGTCGGTTCGTCCGTACGAGCTCGCGGAAGCTTGTGACATCCATCTATCCATCCATGTCACCCAGCCCTTTCACTGTTTAATGCGGTGTTTTTTGTGCATTATAAAGTACCTTAGCCCATGAGCCAGCTACTCGGCCGTTCTGGCAAGGCCAAGCCAGTGGCGGTGCAACGAAAGGGCGGAACTTTCCATCGAACTTTCCCAATTAGTGCATATGAAATCCACACAGCGATTAAGGAGAAAACAACAAGCTACGCATACTGCGAGAAGTCAGATGGAAGTACGGGTAATCACCCTTACTAACGTGAGCATCACAGATATCTATATGCAACTGAGGAGAGCAGATAACCCTATCTATTTAATTCCGCATTGCTATATTCCTAAACCAGATGAAGAAGACCTCATTTAGCAAATGGTTAGCCCCGCCAGCCGTACAGAATACGACAGCCTTTGCGACCGGCCACCGGACCGGAACCGCAAATTTCGGACCGGAAAGGTGATGCCCGACGCCCTCCATCACGTCCTAGTGATAAATTATGACCACAGGCAGCGTTTGGAGCTGTCAGGCCGACGCGCGGCAAAGGCCTAAGTGAATGGTGCAAAGGTATATGTACAATTGATATCCTCGCCGTGCTATGTTGCAATGCTGGAGAAATCAAGGATATGGATTTGCAACGTGGTGATCCTCGCACGGATTTACAGCATACGCGCAACAAAGGTTTAACCTTAGCCAACGCAGCCCCATCATCAACAATGGGCAGCAATCGAACGAAATGCGAGTCGCGTGAGCAGACACTGTCGCCAATCTTCAGCAAAGAATGCCTATTTCGTCATCGAAGGCAGGGCACCGACGCTGATAATGAATATTTACGCAAAGGCTTCCGACTATCATTTCGCAAGCACAAGTGCGCAGGTGCTAGCCCGGACATACCAGCGCATAGCGGCAAATCGGCCGCGACGCTTGAGGGAATTATAAGAAGACACAGTGGACAAACTGCGGAAATGAAAAGGGATCTATAATTCAGGCGAGCAACTTATTGAGGTCGCATACCAAAACACCTTGAATCACAATACAACCGCGAGTACCGCTCACCATGTTATCCCTAGCAGGATTCAGACTGGCGCCAATTGCCAAATTCCGTGAACCAGTTATACCCGTGCGTTCATTCCACGATGCAGCAGCAGTGGACGATACACCTGGCGGCGCATCGCTCACTGCCGCAGCAACCCATCGACCTAACCGCTGAGTCGTCACCCACATACGCAGCAACACCCTAGCACCCAGCCATAGGCAGGCCCAACCTAAGCACCAAAGCCACACTGAAAGAATTATCGACGCCACGCACTCCTACAACAGGAACCCCTGCAACACTCCACAGGTATTGCCGCCCCTACAGTCCCGACAACGCACGAACTGTCACCCAGGATATGCCCGTAAGCATCAAACAATAGCAGCGACAACTTGAGCAGATGCACGAGATATGCAGGACAAATACCTACTCTACCGCCATTTCCCGCTCACCATCCCAAGCACATAGTAAAGCACCCTAGGATATTCCAAACATCAGACATTCCAAACCTCGACGCTCCTGGACTAAAGTTACAACAGAACGAGGACGATTTTCTACGGAGAGGGTTACGAGGACCCGATAGAAATCGGTTATGGGTTGTAATGGCCATGCCAAAAAGATGTCCGCCACTCAGCTAGCGCCAACAACCGACCGAGCCTCGCTAACGACCATTCTCAATATTAAAAGTCGTGCAAACACAAAACGATACACAGAATCTCCGCAATAGCCTGAAGACAATGTATGGAATGCTTGCGTCGTCTGTAATGCAGGAGTTACATAATGTACAGAGGCCGCATGCGGAGTCGGCTTGCCGTCGTTCAGGTATACAATGCGCACCCACTAAATGCGCACCCAACTAAAACAATGCCCTGCGTGCGACACGTTCCAAGATCAAGCCGCTCCTTCACCACGCCTCCGTCGACATGAACTGCTCCAACGAGGGCTGCCAAGGTAGCAACGGCCACGCGCGCAGGAGGTAACATGGGTGTTAAGGCGCAAGCAGCCGCTCCCCATTTACATATTAGCAACAGGTACAGATGACCCCGATTGCGGGCCCATCGCCCAGGTCGTCATGCCATTCCTACTGTACACCTCCAAGACGTCCTCTGGATAACCCTCATTCCTGGCTGACACAGCCGGGCTCGAGCTCATCTCCTCATCCCACTCCTCGGCAACTGCTGCCAGTGACCAGCCAGGAGATCCGGAACGGTCCTGAGGGCTCCGCGTCAGCACCGTGGCAAGGGGTAGCACCTGCACAAGGTCCCCGCTTTGGAGAGCGGCCTCGCCTGACGGCAGCCGGTTGTTTACAGTAAGCGCGTACCCTGGCTGTAATCCTAGTCCAAGCTCTTGCCAGAGGTGCTGTGCAGTTGTTCCCAGGGGGAACTCCTTCGTCTCAACACCATCCGACGTGGCTAGCAGCACGCTAACCTCCGTCTTTACAGGAACCTGCAAAGGAAAGGGCCGAAACTTTCGTATTCACAACCCAAACCAAGGCACTAAGGCAAGGTACCCTTACAAACTCGAGGAGAACAACAAACTGACCGAAGGGTGGATCCCAAGTAGAATTGTTGTACATACAGGCCGCTTTTAAACGACTGTTCTAGTGCACAAATAAAAGAAGCGCCGGTTCACACGAACTACAAAGTGACTGCCAAAACCAGCTGCGGCGCCCACCACACCTGCAGCTTGAACCGCTGGTGCCGCAGAAACGGGTCCAGCAAACTGCCTTGCTGATCCTCAGGGGCGTCGAGGTAGGCGACGCCGAGTGACTTCAGCGACCCATCAGTTGGCGGGCTGCCTTGCGGCCGTACCTTCTTATCGTGGACACCCAGCTTGTACTGTGTCAACCAGCGCTTATACTGCGTCTCCTGCGAGATACCGACCGCAAAACACCTTTAGGTGCAAGACCTAAACCGATTACGTCGCAGCTCCATACGACCCTGCCACCTGCGTTGCAGGGGCTCCTTACTCAGGACCCAATAGTTCTACCCTCACCTTTTCAAGCCATTCGTCCTCGCTGTCCAGCTTTTCCTTGTATTTCCAGTGCGCTGCGAACCCGTACTCGGCAATGTAGTGCATCTTGTGCGTGCGTATTTGGACCTGCGAATAACATATGCTCTTCTGGGTCACAACGCTTAGTCATATTGTCCAGAGCAAGATGAACTCAAAAGCTAGGGAAACCAACATATGCACTAAGGCAACACCCTCACCCACCTCCACTGGGACATCGCCCTCGCCGTATACAGTTTCATGCAGCGATTGGTAACCATTGGGCTTTTTGATATCCTTTATGAAGTCCTTGCTCCGGGCCGGCATGGTGCGGTAAACGCTCTGAGCCGCACGCAGCGCTGTGTAGCATTCGTGTTTAGAGGCTACGATTACGCGCAACGCCATCAAGTCGTACACGGCGCCAAGCGACTCGGAAGTCAGCGGCTTGCCATCCTTCTTCAGCTTTGAGTATATACCATACAAGTTCTTCGGACGCCCGCTGATGTCCTCGTACTTAACGCCGTGGCTGTGCAGTGCGCCTTTGATGGCGTTGATGGTAGCTTCAAGCGCCACTGGGTCTTGCCGCGACCGCACCGCGTTTTTGAGCCACGTGTACTCCTGTGGTCGTGGCCGCAAGATGGACTTACATGACATTCATCGCTGATTCGCAAGGGTAGATTCATTTTAGCTATACTTACGGCAAGTAGAATGCATCGCTCGCCATGTAACAATACTCAAATTGAAAACGCAAATGTACAGCTCGGCACTTAATTGCGCCCCACATTTCGACGGGCGCTCAGGACAAGGAAGCTATAGGCGAAGGAGCCTGTAAATGAGTGAATAGCCCGTCAGTTCGCACTCCATTCGCACCTCGGGGTGTAACACGCTGAAGGCCAGGTCCTCCAACTCAGCCTTCAAGCACCATACGCCCAGACGGTTCGCCACTACGGAATACACCTCCAGGGTCTCCCGGGCCAGCGCTTCCTGACGCTCAATGGGCAGTATCCGCACGGTGCGCATATTGTGGATGCGGTCAGCCAACTTGACCAGAACAGCTTTCACGTCCTCCATAGCCACAAGCATGCGCCGGAACGTCTCCTCCGTAAATGATCCTGAGGTGCTATGCTGGCGATACAACCGGCTCATTTCGCTGATAGTGTTAACGCGGTCCAGGACGCTAACCACTGACGGCGGCATAAACTCCTCAAGCTGGGAGCGATACACATCGCTGCTTAAGCACTCGTGTAACAAGCCTGCGGCAACAGCCTCCTCATCCAAGCCTAGTCCAGCCAGTAGCTTTGCAACCTGCAGGCAGAAGGTTGTGATCATTTCATCTCGCTTAACCACAGGTAGCGTACGCGTTGCAAAGTAATTCACTCACCTCCACGCAGTGACTCAGTAACGAATCGCCATTCTTGCGGAGCTGGTTCGCGTGAGCCCGTGCAGCTAACCCGTATGCCGTGACTACAAGCTCCTTATGAAACACCGGGTAAGACGCCTGCCGGAATCATTTCCGAAATACCAAGGTCACAAGCTTTGCTACCTTATCGAAATGACCGAGGCAAATAGACGGTATGATAGAGAGTAAGCAGCGAAAAGAAAGCGACATCAAAGCAAACAACAGGAACAAGGCTTGCAGGACCGCAGGACTCATTAAAGCGCCCTATCCAGCGCACAAAGCGACAAATGCAACACAAACGCCCGACTTCCCTGCCTACCTGAGCCTGGCGCAGGAGGTCAAGAGGGATGCCGGGAAAGAACATAAGCGGGTCTACAGACGGGTCCGCCGAGACTGCTGGGAGCATAGCCGGGCCCAGTTCATGCTCCTGTCAAACAATATGTAATAACACAGTTGGCGCTAAGATGCAAACAAGAATTAAAACTCTGCGGTGCAAGAAAAGCCCTGGTTCTGACCTTGATGGGCTCGTTGCTCAGAGCACGGCTGAGCAGCCCACGCGGCGCAGAAGAGCAATTTGCAGGGCGTGAAGGGAATGAAAATTTTCCTTCGTCTATAAAAGGACTGCTTGTTCCAACTGAGAAGCCGAAGGTCACGGGCGCGTTGGAGGAAGCTACCGGCTTGGCGTCCGCGGTCTTCGGTGAGGAAGCAACAGACCGCCGGCGCCCCGATGTGGAAAGGCTATAACGTTGGTAGTGGTCATCTGCACGAGCACCATCGCTGAAGCCATCCATAGCACCCGCACCTGACCAGCGCGTAGAGCCGGTCGGTGCGGGAGCTGTTGATCTTCCCCCATTAGGAAGGCGCTTCGCTCCAAAAGGTATAGGCGTCGACCGCGTGAGCGTCAGCGGTGAGGTGGCCAAGTAGCCCTGGCCGGCGGGCACACTATAGGCGGCAGCCATAATCACGGTCGGGGTGGGTCTGATGATTTCCGGGGCGCGGGCGACTGAGGAACGTTATCAGGTGTCCGGGTGCTGGAAGACCACGAGGAAGACATCTTAAAAGAGATATCAAGCTGCAGAGCAGCTATTAGAGCGCCATGGCTCTAAGCGTATGCAACCTAGAAGGGACAAGCAAAGACAAGAAAATAGACCTTAAGCTTTCCAGTGTTTTCTCGGTAGATTCTCAGATATCCTTATGGTACACAATTTGTATCGTGCAATATTATGTTGAAAGTGTCGGAGAAAAATGACGCGCTTTCCGTACACGGCGCCCTTTTCATGCATGAAGCCTCCAATTGTAAGGAACACATGGCTACAGTGTACATGCATATGCGTTGTTAACCTACTCATTGATGACTTCACGTGGGCGAAAATGTCCTAGTGTGCGTGGTGCATGCTAGTCCGCGAGTTTAAAAGACCTTGCATGTAAGATTTGCATTGCCGAGCGATGCAGTGAAGCGCATGCACCAGCTGACAGGTGTAGGGGCAGCAGGCAACCAACGTGTGGGCCCGGACATGGGCCCAAGGGACGTACACAAACGCTGCAAAAAATCGCTGCTGAAAGTGCTGCATGCTTTACCAGCAGGAACAGCATACGCCTACACAGCAGGCTACCAGGATCAACATTTAGATCTTCATCAGGGTTCAGGCTTGTAGCTGCATTATCACTGCCATGGAACAAAAGTGGTGTATCCCGGGTTCCTCACCAGCGCTTGGGGTCGCTCACGACTCCGAACAATTGAAACAAATGGTCCGCTGAAACCCCCTCACCCCATTGAACCTCTTCCTAGGACACTACACCCTCCAAAAATATTTCCCGTTTCTATTCGGGATTAAGCGCTTGGATTACACGCGTCTAGCCCGCCCCCACCACTGGATGAAATGCTGGAGACCAACGAGGATTAGGGCGGGAATCTCATTAATGTACGCCAATCGGCTTGTCTCACTATTTATCGTAAGTAAGTATATGCCTAGGGTTTACCTGGACTAATCTTACGAGGGAATAGCGCAAACCGTATATCCAAGTGAAAATCCCAGGACACACGACCCTAGCAGTAGACCCTAGAGAGTCCCGCATGCGCGAGGGGTAAACGTGGCTGTCGTTAAGCATAGGCCGTGGCGGGTTACCATCAACCCTATGCGCGCCTGTGTAGCGAGCTGGGCATGCAGCTCAGGATGCGTCAGTCATGTACAGACCTGCCTTACACAGAACATCCTAAGGGTCACACATGGCCTGCTGATTCAATATACGTCACGATGAAAGCCAAGGTGCGCGTGATGTACTACACATGCATGTGTGTGAGGTACTACACATGCATGTGTGTGAGGTACTACACATGCATAAATCCCTGGCTGGGCCACCTCAACAGCCACGACAGCGAGGAGAATGCGCACCTTCATCATGATGTCACTGTAAAGGCCCTTAACAGGAGCAACTGCAACTGATGCAGATAGCAGTAAAACTCCATCTAAAGTGCGAAATTGGCACGCCGTACGCCTTCGAGCCTCGTGAATCCCGGTCTTAAAACTTGCATAGGGAGTATACGGGGAACTGCCGGAATTATTTCCCGGTGCTCCATGCTCTGTGACAAGAGGGACTTAAAGTAGCCATTTGTAATTCTGTTATCGGGCATTAGCTAAATGGTGTTTAAATCTTCAGATGTATGTAGCGTTTGGGATTTTTCCTGGCTCCGTGGACGCTTGCCCATACTCTACCCCGACGCTGGCCAGATGCCTGTCAAATAGCGCCCAGTACCCAGATGGGGTATCTTCCTCCCGGTTTTGCGTTGTCCTGTACCGGCAGCCAGCCTCTTGCAGTTACGGCACTGGAGATAGCGCACTTGCTCAGTGGTTTGCAGGCGTCCTGTCCTGTCATGAAGTTTGCTACTGCTACTGCGTCTTCCAGCGCCACGTGCCCACGTGGTCCACGTCAACGCTAAGGACCGGTGCACAACCGGTGCAGAAACCTTGGCAAAGCGTGCGCGCCTGCCTGCATGCAATGCTTCCGAAGTGCCATATGGGCCAGCCTGGCGTCCTTCCAATCGCCGATCCACAACGGCAGGCACCATTGAGGCCTCCTCATGAGGTCTACCTACGTCTTTCCCATGACCAACAACGCGGTACTGCGCATGCTTAGCTTGGCACATCGCGAGCCTGGCATGCTACGGAACCAATTGTCTGCAGTGCACGACGTATGCGGAGAGTAACTGACCCATCTTAATACAGTTGGCGATTCAAGTTTAGGCACGGTTGCTGATTCCGCTGCCCTGGCAAGAGCACCAATCCCCGATCAAGAAAGGTGGGAAAGGGCTGGAAAGTCCGGAGCGCGGAGATCGACAACAACTGCCCGTCAGTGTCCGCAGAGGCTCTAGAAACAACGCAGGCAAGCAGCAAAAGGCATCTGTGGCTTTCGCTATCATGTCACTTGCCTAGGTTAGTCACCATGACGCCGAGACGCTAGGGTGCAAAACACCCACATACCAGCATGCTACCGTTCGCAGTGCCCATCCCGTGCTGAAAGACCGGCTACGGCCGGGCGACCCTCCCAAGTCCTGTACTTGCTGTAATGGCATGCGCAAACCCAAGTCCTGTTGGCCAGTAAGCGCTAGCCACCCACCAACGCCGTGGGGTTCAGGCTATCCTGGCAGAAGAAGTTGCGATAGAAGCGCAGCCCCTCAGGGCCGTCATCCCGACACACTACTCCGCGGGCCTCTGCCATGAGCAGGTGCTCAGATGCAATGGCCACCGAGATACCCCCCAGAGCCAGTGCGACGTCACTGGCGCTAACACCCGGACCCAGCGGCGGTGGCGGTGGCACCGCAGTCGCCCCGCAAGCTGGAGGCGCAATGGTGTCGGAGATCGCAGCAGCGGTAGAATCTTGGAGGAGAGGGGAAGACGGCGTCGTGAGCTGGGCTATCTTGGCGCACACCTATGGGAAGGGATGAGGAAGAGGGTGACTACACACATGGCGCAACGGCGATAGGAATAGGTGGCAGCGACATCATGTGACCATGTGTTGCACGAGTGGGTAGTGGAGGGTTCAACCAAGGCGGGACCCTCACCCTACCCAGTGCACAAATTGGTCGGGCGGAAGGGAAGAGGACCGCCAATATAGTCGGGAGAGAGATGTAGGTCATGGGGCAAAGCCAAATGGTCCACGGTGTGGCAAGGGGCTTGCTGGCTTTGGTGATTGCAATTGGCTTTCGCAATAGATTTGCACTCATAGTTGTTAGCATGGCCGCCTGCCCTGCATTACCCTCGTGGGGTCAGGCTGATATCGCGCCTGGTCGATTGGTTAAGACCGTGCGGGGCCAGTGCCGTTGTAGGCATTGACTGCGCTCCCCCAAAACCCTCAGTGCGTCCCACGTGGCAGCGAAGCTGAAAGCCGCCATCCGAAAGCCCCAATGCGAGACACTGAACCAAACCCTAGGCGTAACCCCCCACAGACACACCAACCTCTACCCCTACCCCATCTCCCCCTGTCCAGGGGGAAGCATCGCGGCTTCAGGACCTCCCCCAATCGGTAAGGACATCTTCCTGGGCGCTCAGGCCGGGGCTCGTCTCGTCAGCGTCTGGCTTTCTCTCCCAAGCCATCCCATCCATCACCCGCCCACCTGATCCTCCGAGTGCTGCGGGCCCTGAATCACCAATACCCCGCTGCTCAAGGGCCTCAGCCGGAGGCCCTGTACACCCGCCCGCAAAAACAGCTGGGCAGCCTGCGGAAGGACAGCGCAAAGGGAAGTTCTGGAAAGACGGATGGGAGGCCACCATCAGGAGTGTGTTGGGACTTGGTCGAGGTAACATGCAGGAACGTTAGTGGATGGTCGCGGGCGCCGTCACATTGCCAGTTTCCGACCGGGCACTTTCCGCCGACGAGGCTGAGTTTCTTCTCCTCACACCCTTCCTGGAGCGGCGCCCTAGACGGCACATGGTATGGGTGGCTCCTTGGTCGCCAAAGGCCATGTCCCCATCCTGGCCCAGGCCCCCTGCACCTGGAGGAGGTCATCCGGCGACACCAGTTCCGTGCCACGCGCCCTGTTGAAGAGGCAGTACACGTCCGGCAGGCTCATGAGGCCGCCTACTCGCTGCAAGGGGGTGGCCAGGAAGTCCGCCAGCTGCCGGGACAGCTCGATGTGGTAGCGAGCGCCTGGGGCCGCGCCAAAAGGGGTAAAAGGCTTTGCGAGGTCAGGGGGATAATGAAGCAAGACGTGCCAGCCAGTTTGGACTGCCCTCAGCGGACCCCGAGATGCGGAGGAGATTACGGGAAGATGGGAGACGAGGGTTGGGGCTGGACCATTTCCAGGGCAGATGCGTGGTGGGCTAGGCGGTGTTAATGACGTCTGCAGAGCTCGCGGCTCTCCGCCTGCCAAGACTATACATCCCACACCACATCTTTATTCGAGGACTTGGTGACCACAGTATCCAACTTTCAGACCTTTTTTTATGAAAAGCTATATTATCCATTATTACCCCCCAGCTCGTAGCCCAAACACACGCCTGGACCTGAACCTGAAGTTGCGTTCTCGCCCACCCACATCCTGACGTCCGTCTTCAAGCGGCCATGAACCCCCCCATCATTTCTCACCAGGAGCAAGCCTACAGGACCTGCCAGCCCTAATGACCGCACTTAGGCACGCAATATACACACGTCACACGCACACACACCAGCAGTCTGCCGGGTGACAGGGCTGCTGATGCCCAGGGCGATGAGCTGCTGCTGTGTATCCAGGTCCATCAGAAGGGGGTCCTCGCCGGCCGTTCCCGTCGAACCCGCCGCACCGCCTGTGCTCCCCTCCGCCCCCAGCACTCCACGGAACTTCTCCGCTAGCGCCACCATGGCAGCGGCGCTGGACATGAGCGCGGACAGGTCACGGAACGCCTGCTCCACAGCTCTGCAGGGTGGCAGACCCAACGATGGCGAAAAGCCATGTTGGGGCTATGTTGGGAGTTTTGGTCCCGTTTTCCGAGTCCTGTTCGTGTAAATGCGGATGCGCATTATAGAATGACGCAGTGTGGGGGCAAGTGGTGTGCAAAGACGATCCTCACGGTCTGCGTATGTACATGGACCATGTACATGTTACACGTACTACAAAATAAGGGTCGCATCCAAGTTACACAATGGCATAGGTTAAAGCCCAGCAGATGGTACGGCGACATACAGGGCCCACCTGCCCGATTCCTCGGTCTTCTGCTGCTCGCGCTTCACTATTCCTGCAACACCGATGGTCCGCGCAGGCAGCTGCCCCGCCAAGTCCAGCGATGCGCGTGTCCCAGTGGACGTCGGCAATGCAGCCGACACGGATGGCGACGCCCCGCCCGACCCTGCCAGATCCGGCGCGCTGCCGTATAGATGCGGGTACGGACGAAGCGCCGCGGCGGCCGCCGACTGCGGGCTGTACGGATAGAGGTAAGGACTAGCCTGGCCGCTCGTCGGCGGGCCGGAAGAAGGCAGAATGCCCGGGTAGCGGCTCGTGGTGGGGATGAAGGCGGGCGGCGAGGGCGATGCTGCGCTGCTGGCGCTGGCACCGACTGCTTGCGATGCGGGCGTGGCTGTGGCGGGTGACAAGTCCAGGGGCTCATCCATGCCGGCCTGGTCGCCGAAGGCGAGCAGGTAGTCAATGGCCTCCTGCGAAAGAAAGACAGTGAGCCCACAACCCCCCTAGTTCATGTGTCACCATGACAGTGGAGACTTTAGGGCCCGTGAAGGCGGCTGGACGGCTGCACCGCAGCGAGCCACACACAATGTGTTGCTGTTATTAAAACGCTCGTGTGTTCTCTCTCGCAGGCGCGATTAGCATCCATACCCACCGAAAAACCGCATTTGGGTGCTTCGTGTGTAGTCCACTGTCCTTCAGGTTCCCGGCGTGTCAACCTACCAATCCAGTTCAGACGGACATCCCTTGCGCCCCACCCACACCCTGCTACCCCACCTGCGTCCCCGTGTTCTGGGTGGCCAATAAGGACCTTGCAGCGCGGTTGCGGGGGAAGCCCTGCAGTGCAGCCAGGTGGCAGGCATATCATCAGGTGGAGAAACACCGCTTGTTCTGGGTGGCCAATAAGGACCTTGCAGCGCGGTTGCGGGGGAAGCCCTGCAGTGCAGCCAGGTGGCAGGCATATCATCAGGTGGAGAAACACCGCTTTTGTCCACTGATTTTTCCAAATAAAGTCACGACTTCGCAAAACCACGTAATCTGCGCAGTCCGCGTTTGGGCCATGTCCGAGGTCCGCGTATTTCCTCCGGTACCAAACTCCACCGCCCTCTTCCTCCTCCTAATCGACCCACCATCTCCACCATCTGCTGCAACATCAGGGGGTCCGGCCGAAGCTCCGCTGCGACGCCCTGTGCTGACGACGTCGTCGCCACCCCGACATCCTGCGCACTCGCTGGCCCCGGCCCCATCCCCGGCGGGGACGAAGCCAGGCCACTCTGTGCCCTGACGGGCCCTGCACCCGGACCTGCGGGCGTTCCTTCAGCCGTCAGTGGACCTAGACGGGATTGGAGAGCAGCCCGGAGAGGGGACCAATGGGGGTCCAGCTGCCCGCTGCCAACGCGGGCGGCAACAACGGCGGAGGCGGCGCTGGGGCCGCCAGTGACACTGCCGCTGGGAGTGCCGGCGCACGTTGTTTTGCCCGTGGATGACTCTGCGTCGGCGGCTACGGCCTGTCGGACTTGCTCCTCCAACTGCACTTTGAAGCCGTCGGGCGCCGGTCCGCGACACCGCAGGCCGAGCAGGTCGATACTGGTATGGAAGCCGGAGGCTGCAGCGGGGGTAAGGTGGGGGAAAGACGAATCACGTAAGGAAGGGGAGGGAACCAGTTGCGGAATAAGAACCGCCCTTATGGGAGAGGAGGGGGAAGGACCCGGAGGGGGAGGACCTGAAATACTGCACCATTACGGAGAGAAGGAAAAGGAGGATCAGCGGCAAAGGTGTTGTACTTCAAACCAGGCGGTTCCGAAGCGGAAGGGGATGCAAGGCGCGGGGGCTCAAGGGGGGCTGGTAAAGTCGCTCCGCCTCTCAGCTGCCGCAGCACTCCAAGGCACTGCTAGTCGGAGAGGCGGCGCACACGCTTCTTCCTCTCCGGGCCCGCAGACCTCCCCGCTGTCCGCACACTCACCAGGCACTGGCTGCCGCAGCCGGTCCGTGTAAACTTCCAGCATCAGCCGCACCTGGTGTCGCAGCAAGGGGTTTCCCCCAGGGTGATGTCGGCGCAGCATGTCGTCGACGGTGCGGGGTAATAAGATGCCCCGGTGGGAGAGTTGGACGACGGAGGAACAGGACAAGTCGAATGGCAGCGAGGGTGGGAGGCACGGGAAAGGCCAGTGAGGTTAGAAGGTACATCTGGTCCGGGCCGCGACAACTGTTTCGGCACTATCCGCGCTGCTAGTTGTATTTAAAGAGGGCGCTGGTTGAGCAGCCGTGCGCACACCTTGGCACCCTTGATGCTGTACTGCACTTTCTTGTGGCACGCCACAACGGCGGCCAGCAGCAGCGAGGCGGCACGCACTTTCCCTGGCGCGGCGCTGGAGGCAGCGGGCACTGCAGCGGGTGACGCACCATCGCCAGACCCCTCCAGTACCCAAATGATCCGCCGGTTGGTGAGGATGACGTAACCGTTCTGGCGGAGGGAGGGTACAGCAGCAGCGGCAGCGGGTTTCAAGCGGCGGACTAAGAGGCTAGAGAACCGCGACGCGGCTCTCCCGGGGAAGGCCCGTGGGAACCATCAGGGGACCATCTGGAGAGGGTGCCGCGAAGCCGGCAGCAGCAGCAGCAGCAGCAGCAGCAGCAGTAGCAGGTTGCTGCTTTGGAGGCCCATATAAAAGATGTATTAAGTTACCCCCCATGCTGATTGGTAGGTAGCTCCGGTGCCCACCCTCGTGGGGAGCGGTGTGGGTGAGTGCAGGCTAGATGCCAGCTGGGGCGGCAATCGCCCGACACATAAGCCACAAGCGCCATGCAGGCAGTGAGGGGCCCGACGAACACCAACACCCGTGGACCATGCACCGTCGCCATATGCCGTACACCATTACCCGATAGGCCTCCGCCTGATGCCCCGCCAGACCGCCAACTGGCTGGAATTCCAGATCAACCTATACGTGCGGGTTACCACGGCAGCAGCACGTCACTCACGCTAAAACGCAAGGTGTGTCGCGTTCTAGGCGGGGCTGTGCGTGCAGTATTCAACCCGGTTATGTATACATGTGTGTGTGGTGAGGGTGGGAGATTTGGCCGGCATGTGTCTGTTTTGGACGGGAAACACAGCAGCCGGGGAATTGCGGGCAGGCGCTGGAAAGGTGTACGGAGGCCGGTATGGATCATATACGACAACACAGAACGACACAGGACCCGAATTACATAAAGGAGGCGCCGAGACAAGGGTTGCACAGAACGCAGGCCTTGAAATCAAGGAGGGCGCAGAGGGTCTCAGCACGGGAAGATTGGGGTACCGCCCTGTGTGTGATAATCGGATGCCAGGCAAACAAAAGATCGCTATTCAGGCCATTCACAACAGCTTCGTCATGACGGGAAGTCAACGGCAATCCATGGACAAGCACATTAGCACCACACGTGGATGAAAAATGTGCTTAAAAAGCGGACGGGGTAGGGGCGGGGCGGGACTTGACGTGGCAAAAAGGTGAAGGTAGCACTTCTGTTGTACACAAGAGGCCCCTCACCTTATCCAGCAAGCTGACCTCCACCTCCCCCTGCTGCAGGACGGGTCTCCCACTGGGAGTCAGTTGCGCGGCAGTAAGAATCATGTTCGCTGGCTTCTCGTTCAGACGCGGGCAATGATGCCGGGCAGTCGGCCAGGCATGCTACGCATCTTACGATCCTGGCCAGACCAAGTCCATCTCCGTAACGTGTATACAATCCTGCCTCAGAAATACTAACAGCGATAAAGGTTGCTGTTGGAGCCTCGGTTGACGTTCTCATGTGTAAGCCATGGGGCTTGGACAACACACCTGAGCAGTCCTATAAACATGATAATGCATATAATGCGCTTCGCTCGTATGGAATCATTGGAAATATCTTCAAAAGTACGGCAAAGAGCGAAGAAAAACGGCAACCGCAAACCGGTGTTTTGTGATCGCTGATTAATGCTAAGGGCCGATTGGGGTCAGGTGATTGGCGCTGCTAATTGGTTAGCGTTGGAAATTATTATCAATCTGCGATTACAACTTTTTGCTGGTGGTAGACCGCCCTGGCGTTTACGTCACTCGCCGAAGTTACACTGCTAACGGGACCGTGTTGAGCGCTCAAAGCTGGAAACTCAGTACAATAATGGACTCGCTTTTGCAATCGCCTGCTCTCCAGGTTCGTGAGGAGGGTTTCGCTGCACGGCCCAACGGGTTGCGATTGCCTGCGTTTCCACAGACCGGGAAGCGCACCGACAGGCAACGCGATGGCTAAGGTAGCTTGCATTATTCCCTGATGTAACTGAACCCAGGCGCACACGGTCCTTGCGCTGGCGGGACTCACAAGCGCATACGTAGCTGTAGCGCGCCCCACGCTCTCCCGCCGTAAGGGCGAGGCTCGCTCTAGCCCTCCCGCCACACTGTACGAGGCCGGCACCAGCCCTGCGCTCTCCGCCACCGCCATGGCTGCCTTTCGTGCCGTACTGGCGGTCTACATATTTGGTATGGGTCTGGTACAAATGTTAAGGCTGGGTCCGTACGTCTTCAAATTCTACACGATTTGGAACTGGTGGCTGCTGGGGCTGTACTTTGCGTTGGCGGCGCTCGCATCGGCGTTGTGTGCCCGCAAGGAGGCGGCGGAAGAATCCGCAACACGAGCACCTGCAGGACCTGTCGAGGCAGATCCAGCCTCATCCGGGCGCGATACTGGCACACAGCCGCAGGCGGGTGGCCAGCTGCATTGCACCAGCGAGTGGGAAGTGGCCCGGGCGCCGCAGCCGCAGCCGCCGGCAGAGCTGCTGCGCGCGACGCCTCTTTCGCGCGCCTGTCATGCGCTGTTTCTGGTGAACTCGTCCACGGTCATCATCGTGGATGCGGTGTGCTGGGGTGTGCTATATCCCATGCTCTCCCGGGGCCCACAAACCCCGGAGATCGAGCGCATCATACGGTGAGGGCTCTGCAGCTCACCATGGGTTGCGACGCAATGCGGAGCACAATGCGGTGTCAGGGAGGGCAAGATGCCGGGCGTAGCGAGGTAGGGGTTGGGGTACCCCCGGGACCCCGCGCCGGGCTGCAGAAAATGGCACGTGGGAATGGCCGTGGGCCGGGCTCGGGGATGTAGCGTAAATCGCTGAGTGCAGGGCCGAAAAACTCTATGCCTGTACGGATGTACAGGAATTGGGGAAATGCTGGTTAAGAGGGCCGGTGGCTGGTACATGGCTTTGCGGAGGGAACGCTGCATGATGCTGAGGCGTGTCTCGAAGAGGAGGGGCAATGTGTGTGCGTGTGTGTGTGCGTGTGTGTGTGTGCGTGTGTGTGTGTGCGTGTGTGTGTGTGCGTGTGTGCGTGTGCGTGTGTGTGTGCGTGTGCATGTGTGCATGTGTGTGTGTGCGAAACGCACAATATTGGACCGGCTTAATTGAGTCGCTGAACTGAATCGCCTCCTCGACCACATCCGGGCTGGGCGTCCTCGCCTGGACTCTCCTCAACCCCACGCCGCAGGCGCCTGCTGCTGACATTCACTTCCTACAACCAGCATGGCCTGAACGCGGTGTACATCTTCTCCGACCTGTTTCTCAACCGGCACCGCCTGGCCTTCCACGCCGTGGGCCCACTGGGGCTGTGGTCGCTGCTGTTCTCCATCTGGGCGCATGCCTGGCACGCCAAGACCGGAAAGTGAGTGTGGCCCGCCGTACAACAGCTGGTTGAGAGGCGCCAGGCAGCGGATAGGGCCCCTGCACCTTGACTTGAAGGATTGCGCCTCTGAGCCGACCTGAGCACTGCGTACGCGGCAATTAGCGATATGCTGCCTAGTTGGGTTGGATCGCCTCCAGGAACGCAAAGAATGTAGTAGTAGGTACAGGTCAACTCACGTCCGACCGTCAGGAAATGGCACGGCATGGTCCTGACTTGGGCATGGCACGATGGGAGCGGGAGCTGTGGTGACGCACCGTTGCTCTCACCTTCTTGCCTGATGCCCCGATGCAAGCGGGAGCTCATGGGGGGGGCGGGGGAGGCAGGACCTACCTCGACTACAATACACGGGGCAGTCGGGGAGGGGGGTTAAGGCACTCGTGTTGGTATGTAGTTGACCGGTCTGTTGACTGCGCTGTTGACTGCTCTGTTGACCGTCCTGTTGACTGCTCTGTTGACCGGTCTGTTGACTGCTCTGTTGACCGTCCTGTTGACTGCTCTGTTGACCGGTCTGTTGACTGCTCTGTTGACCATCCTGTTGACTGCTCTGTTGACCGTTTTGTTGACTGCTCTGTTGACCGTTTTGTTGACTGCTCTGTTGACCGGTCTGTTGACTGCTCTGTTGGTTGCTCTGTTGACTGCTCCGTTGACTGCTCTGTTGCCGCGCAACCTTGCACGAAGCTTGGCCCATTCCTAGCGTGCGTTGCACCTGCGTTGCATGCGGCGTTCTTGCTCCATCCCGCCGACGGCGTATGTTTTGCAGGTGGCTATACCCGTTCCTAGATACGTCCAAGCCATGGGCGCCCATGGCGTACTTTGGGCTGTACGTCGTACATTGGCTGGCCTTCGGGACCGTGGCGTTGCTGTACCAACTTAAGGGGGCTTTGTATGGCAAGGCGCAGCGGAGGACTTCACCCAGATTGGGTGGGAAGGACAAGGAGGAGTGAGAGCAGGGGCCCACGGCGGCGGCCGGAGTCGGACGGATCTGGTTGCGGCAAGTATGAATGCTCGTTTGCGGGGGACCCCCCCACTGGACTAGGCCAACGTATTCGAATGTTAACAGACGCAATCAAGCCTTTTATGGAAGGCAAGCAAACTCGAACTCCAGATTCGTGTCAACTGCCAAGCAGTTTTGAGGATATGGGACTAGGGATGGGGAATTGATTGACGGTATAGCAGCTGGCCACAGAGGAGCTTTGGGCACAGGACAGATAGACGTAGGGGACGAATGTTCGTATGGAACTGTGTTATATTTTAACTCTGTGCGAGATGGTTATGCAGTTGCAGGCAGCCATGGTTGCTATCCCTATTCCGCTGCTAAGGGGTTGGCTCAATTATATGGGGTTGCGGCAATACGAACGTATAGGGCAATCTGTTGCGGTGGTGAGCGGTTGCGACAGTTGGTAAAGAGGACATGGGGAGCAAACTAAGTCTTAATCCATGGACGATTATTCCATGTTATTTCCCAAAAAATTTGCCATTTGACTCGACGCGGCGTTTCTTGGTGAGCAAAAATGTAAGCCACCTGAAGCACAGAGAAAACATTTCGACAGTTGCAGTGCCTTTGATCATTTGCATCATTATTTATATTAAAGAGGCCAAATGTCAGTTGCCTATAGGTTCTCCATGGCGGAGTTGGAGCGGTGGGCTGTCGTGGAGTTGGCCTGAGCGATACCAAAAGAAGACATCCACGATGATCGGATGAAGGCTATTAAGTAGCACTCACACATAAAAAGGCACTCATCGACACTCACATACAATTTTTTACATATCCTGGGAGCACAACGACTCGCTTCCACAAACCTGTCCCAAAGCAGATTGGCGCACTTCCGCTGGCAACATAATTTGCTTGTAAGTGCTATAGTGTTCTTTTACACCATCTGTGGTGATCTTTTAACTTTTACCCCTCGCACCAATCCATGGGCTCAGCCAATAACGGCATAACTCGGGCTTTTCAGCTCATATGCACATGGTAGATTCGTTATTTGGCCGACTGGAATTTCGCAGCTTGAGTCACATACTGGGGACCGGCCGTCTTGTGTCGTCCTGTAGCAAAGGGATCCTTGCGCATATTATGACCTGTCTCTTGCGATTTGGAAAATGAATACGAGTGGAGGCTGCGAAACATATGGGCCCTCGCTCTTGCATCGTGGCACCTCATCGCGGATTCGCGGAACCCCCGCTAGGGCTGACAGCACTCACTCGTTCATGTTGTAGGGGTGTTTTCTCTGACACTGAAATGGCCTTGATTTCTCTTCAGTCTTCACACTTCTGAAGTTTTTAGATGGTAACAAGGTGGGTATTGTTGTTCAGTCCTTACGAAGGGCAGGGGCATGCAACTACAACTTCACAGGTATTGGAAATTTGCAATAGTTATTGTAATGTAACTTTCTTTTATTGAGCTGCAGGTGCACAAAGTTTACAACCTCTGGTCCCTCTCGTTCGCGTATGGCAGCTCTTAGCGTTCAAGGTGCAAGACAAAGAACGCACACAAGGAGACAAAGAAATCAACGATTATTACAATAGCATCTATAATCTCTCTCTGTTAGCTTCTTCGGCATAAACACACGTTCCGGCAGTTCCACATCCCCCCCGAAAGGCGGCCATGTCGCACCACCACGGCAAGCATGGCAAGGGAATGCACCACACCTCGGGCCACAGCCACGATACCCATGGATGGGTGGAGGGTATCACTAGCCTCAAGGTACGCAGGGCGCGCTGTTAAGGGTCCCAAAGCGGCGCTGGACTACTGCGCTGTTAAGCACCTGCCCTTCCGCGGGCATGGATGATGGGAATCAGCTTCATGGCCGAAACCGCTAACAGCCACTGCCTCCGGGCAGGCTGTCTGCGCGTGCTGTAATCTCGCCTCGTCGTGTCGGCCTTCCTCCAAAGCCTGGCTGCCGCCAGGGCTCAACGTATCTTTCTTGTCCTTCCTAGCTGGCTTGCAGGCCGTCGGTCGTAAAGGTTGCTCTTGTTACCAGCGTACCGTACATCTCATACTGCCCAATGCGTGTGGCACGGCGTGTTCTGTGCATTACGGCGGCTGCAGTGGCGTGGTGAAGGCCCTTTTATGCCATTATGTGTTGCGATGTGTGTCTACAGGCCGATGACCGGGCTGTAGAGCTGCTGGCGGAGGAACCCGAGCGGTTGCCAGGCGCCATGACCGGCAAGGCCTCCGCAGCAGCCGCAGCTGCGGCCGCGGCGGCTGCCGGCCAGCGGACACCCGCATCGGATGGCGGCCCTGCAGACGCAGACGCAGGCGCGAGCAAGGCAAGCCCCGGGTTTTTTTCCTGGCTGCACCGAGGCACCTTTTTGAAGCCTTTTACAGGGGGCCACGTTTCTGGAAGTGTAGAGGACAGGGATGTCATTTTGGAGGTTATGAGTCAGGACGGGCGGTTAGATCTTCTGTACTGCGGAGTGAATCAGTGCGGATAATGGAGGAAGTTGGGGTGGGAGGTCGGGTCGTTCGGGGGCAGCGCACCTAGGCAAGTTACGGACAGGGGCTTGTGTATCGAAATCTATCCATCCTAAACGCGATGATTAGCGCGGTGAGCTCTCAATCGGTGAGCTCTCAATCTGCATGGCAACACCAGTCAGGGGGACCTATGCACGTGGCCTTCACATGCTCCGGAGGGCTACCACCTGGCGCGATGACTCGACTCATGTCATAGCTCATGGATGATGTAAGGGGTTTCAGAGCGGCTAGCCTTGGCTTTGAGAAGCTATGGTTGGGGGACGTATGCACTCACCTCGCCGCGTTTTCTCCCACCCACTCCTCCTCACCCCGGTTAGGCTGGTCCCGCGGACGGCGCCACGGCCGCTCCCGGCCCTGCTCCTGGCGTGGTGTCGGTGACCCGACCCGAGGACTTTGAGGCGGTACTGCAGCACGCGCTGGAGGTCATGGCTGCAGAGGTGAGGCGTCCCGGATGCGGTGGTCTAAAGACTCAGGAGTGACCTGAATGTGCGCAGGAATGGGACTCAGACTACAATCTTGTAGTGGACACAGCGGGTTGGAGATAGTAAGTAGGGAGGCTGAGGGGGCTATGGGGGCCATTATGCTTGGAAGAAGGTATGCGGTCTCGCGTGGGTAGGTTGGCATCCGAAGGCGCTGGTTCCAGGTAGGCATGGGCCGTAAGGGGTCCGTGGAGGGTTGCCGGTGAGGAGGGCGAGTCGACTTTGGAGTGCATCAGCACCGGGAAGGCTCACGGGAAGAGCAGACGAGGACGCGAGCTCTCACCTTCACGTCCGCGCCGGGCTAAGCTCGTTTGCCCGGTTGGCGAGCCCTAGTTGCGAAAGGCCGTGCTGTGATCCCGGCCTACACATATCGTTTTTGCAAAAGATATCCTCAGACGGCAGCCATGCCTGTCCACCCGCCGTGGGCCATCGATGCAACTTCGCAATTCGATATACCAGATAAACACGTATGTACACGACTATGGCGCGACCCTGGGAGGCCTGCCGCTTCCTTGCCAACCGTTGGTCAGCAGCAGCTGCAGCAGTCGTGGTTGGACCCCAGCGACGGCAGTGACGGCCGTGGTGCCTCGCCGCCGGTCGCTGTTCCCGGCAGGAGTGAGTGACCTGCGTTATCGCATACCATGAGTGACCGGAGGGCGCCCTGCCCCTGTGCTGTTGCCGCTTCTTCCTTTGCCCACTTGCGCAGATTGAGGCTGTGGGGGAGATGGTCCTGGACGTGGGCGCGCCGCTGGGTTGGGGCCCCGTGGGGCTTACGGTGGGGCAGATGGAGACATGCCTGGAGCGCATCCGAGCGGTAGTCAACCCGCTTCAGGTGGGAAAGGGCCCTCAGACGGTTGGAAAGGGCAGCCGGTAGGGGTCTGAAACGTTCCCAGGTTCACGGGGAATCTTCTGTGTGTGTTTTAATTAATCTAAGCCGCGATACGAGAGCAGGCCGCGGTCTGTGTGTGTGCGTGTGTTGGGGATGGGGTGTTATAATAAAGCCCCTCAGGGCTCAGGACGAGGACTTGTACCGAGGCCCAGGCCCAACACAGAGCTGACTATACCAGTTTTGAGCGGCAACATGGCATGCCAATGGCTGCTGCTGCTGTGTCCGCTGTTTAGCAGCTATTTGCTTTACATATTGCATGCCCTGGCGCCCTGGTACCCCGGTATTGGGGCCCCTCTTGTTGCCCCCGCTGCCAAGCACAGGTGGATGCGACGGTGGTGCAGCAGCGCACGGCGCAACTGCAGACAGCCGGCGGACCAGGTGCGAGTTGAAGGTTATACGGGGCCGTGAGGGCGTCAGAGGGAAGACGGGCGTCAGGGGAGAGGTTCCGGATCCGACAGCGGCATCCTTTGCAGGCTGCTGTGAAGCGGCGTTGCCGGAGCGCTGTCCACATGTTGCTGCGCTGTCGGGCGGCCAAACTAATGCATAAGCTTCAATGTAATATCCACAGTATCTAATGGCCTGCTCGCTCGAGGGAGGGCATGTGCTCCGATTGACAAACCGCAGGCCGCGTTCTCGATTTGCCGGCCGGTACCTGCCTCGCCTGCCTTTTCCCCTCTACCACTCTGCCTCTCCTCTGTCCCTTTTCCCTCTCGCGCTCCGCAGTTGACAGCATCACCGCGGACGTGCTGTTGCGACGGCGGCCCGGCTCGCGGGGCCCTCTGGAGGTCCGCGTGGCGGTCATCGGCAATGTGGACAGCGGCAAGTCCACCATGGTGGGAGTGCTCACTCGCTCCATACTGGACGATGGACGTGGGCTGGCCAGATCTAAGGTGGGTGCGGGGCTGAGGGGCTAGAGAGCAGTGGAGTGGGGACAGGATGGTGCACTGCTGGGGGGCTGTGCTGTGTGGGTTGATAGGCACGGTGCGTGTGGATGGCGGGGATAGCGCACTCGTGATGTGGGAGTGTGTAGGGATTGAAAGTATGTGTAGATGTGCCGTAATTGCACCATACAGATTTCAAAGGCTTTTTGCTCCATCAGCTGCCCGGCTCACAGGTCGCGCAGCTGGATGGCATCGTTATTCCTGCCTGGTTGGTGGTGTTGGTGTTGGTGTTGCCGCCTCAGTGGAATATGTAAGTCTTCAACTGCCACCCACCTCGTCCTCTTTGGCCATCCCCCCCACTCCCACCCCCCATCAGGTGTTTAAGCACCACCACGAGGAGACCACGGGCCGCACCTCTTCCATCGGGCAGCACACCCTCTGTCTGGACAGCAGGGGTGGCATCCTCAACGACAACATGTTCCGGTGCGTCGCGGGATGAACATGTAACCAGCGCGTACACACCCTTGGGTTGTCCCCGACATCCTTCTAGGCGACATTGCAGCTGCTGCTTCCATCTGCTCGTGTTCGGAGGGATACCAGGGCTGAGCAAGAATCCGCCACCATACCTTACGTAGATAGGCATGGTCCCTGGAAGGGCACCGTTGGCCTCTCCTTTTCCGCTTCTCAGATGCTCACACCAACATCTCGGTGCTGGGCACCCCCGCCGCCGGTACCTTGTTAACCAACCTTTCCAGGACCCAGACCTGCGCCGAGTACATCGCGCGGGCCAGCAAGGTGATCACGCTGGTGGACCTGGCAGGACACGAAAAATACTTCCGTACAACAGCGTACGGACTCACAGGTCACCTGCCGGACTACGCGTGCCTTATCGTTGGCGCGAACATGGGTGTCGTGGGGATGTGCAAGGTGAATGGGCTGCGGCTGTGGGAGGGAGAAATGCACAGGATTGCAGCAGCGATGGTGCGCTAACACAAGGCAATGAAGCCCTCGCTAGCACATGCACCGGCGGGTATGCATCCTGACGATGTCCGTTCTGAAAGTAGGAGGCCTTGCGGCTTGACATGGTCTGGCCTGCTGAGCCTTGTAACTCTTGCAATTTTAGTCACAATACACTCCTATATTGTCTTGCTGCCTTTTCTTCGAGCCCTCCTTGTACTCCCCCTCAGTGGTTCGTCTTTCCCCCCCTCAGTACTAAGTGGAGGTCTTGACTGCCCTGAACCCTTCTTCCTGGAGCACAGGAGCACCTGGGTGTAGCGCTGGCGCTGAAGGTTCCGGTGTTCTTTGTGGTAACTAAGGTGGACATTGCTCCGGAGCATATCCTCAAGCAGACTGTGCAGGTGCGCTCAGTCGCGTGAGGGTGGGGTGCGCCGGCGTCAGGCAAGAGCAGCGACGGTTGCATCACACGCCATTCGGAGTTGAGAGCGGAGGTGTTACAACAGCTAACAAAGCCATTGCATATGGCTTCGTTAGCTGTTGTTGTGAATAGCTTAGAAGTCCCCTAAAGGGGAAGAAGGGGTTCTTCAACACGCCCTGGCTGTCCTAGTGTCCATCCGGATGCGGAATCCCCGGGAACCTCTGGTCATTCTTTCCCGCCCCAGCCGCTCACTCGTGCACCCCATGCGCTGCTGTGGGGCTGACCTGCACCCTCAGAACCTGGCCTCCATCCTGAAGAAGCCCGGGGTCAAGAAGAAGCCTTTCCTGGTCCGCAATCAGGAGGATGTGCTGCTGTGTGCTCGCAACATGAACACAGACTCGCTGGCGCCCATCTTCTTGACCTCGGCTGTCACAGGTATGGTGAGGAGGGGATGTGCCAGTGCACATTGATGGGAAGTTGAAGCTTGGCGGGATTACTAAGACCTGCCGGAGGGCGCATGATAAGCTCCGCAGCTACAACTGCCGCCATGTGCGATCAGCAGTAGCAGCTTGTTGAGGCACGCGAGCCTGTTCCACGCATGTGAAGGTCTATAGCTGTATGGCCGGTGGCAGTGCCCCGGTTATCCCGGATTGGCCCCCGCCGATGTCTCCAAACTCCACTGACGTCCTCCTGGTCCGCAGGCAAGGGCCTGGACCTGGTCCGCATGTTCTACAACCTGCTGCCGCAGCGACATCGCTGGGTTGACAAGCAGCGCGAGCTGGCAGAGTTCGTTATTGACGAAACCTTCCTCGTGCCGGGCGTGGGTACCGTTGTTGCGGGTACCGTCAAGCGCGGGGTTATCACGGCCAATACCGTCCTGCTGCTGGGTGAGTGCAGCTGCTGGGAGGGTTGGAGGGGACGTGTTCGGGATGCGCACGGGAAAATATGGGGCCAGGGCGGCAGAGGCCTGGATTCTTACCTGCGAATAAGGAAGCCGGTAGTCCTTAAAAGCATGGTTGAAGCGGGACTGTCCATTCGGCTTTCCCATCAAACTACACGATTATCGTTCCGAACAAGCACTTTCGCGACCCCCTGGCAGGCCCCGATATTGGCGACGGCAGCTTCAAGTCGGCCGCCATCAAGTCCATCCACTTCAAGCGCTTGCCTGTGGCGACTGTGGTGGCGGGACAGACCGCGGCGCTTGCCCTGAAGAAGACAAAGCGCCACCAGGTACCCACTGAATAGTGGCCTCTGTATCAAACCAGTGCCGCCTGCTTGATATGCGATCAGTATTTGCTTACAGGTAACGGGGACAGGATGGTGGCCAAGTGACAGCGCGTTCCACGCTAATCCATTGAGCGGTCTGGCAATCCAGGCTTGGTTTGATGGCCAAGCTCTCCCTCCCTCCTCTGTACCACCTGACCTGATGGGTGTCTCCACACCGCTAACCCGCACCTGCCGTCGTCCCGGTGGCGTTGCGCTCTCGCCTGCAGGTCCGCAAAGGTATGGTCCTGGTGGATGAGCGGCTCAAGCCCGCCGCAAGCTGGGAGTTCGACGCGGATATCGCCATCCTCACCCACTCCACCACCATCCAGCCGCGCTACCAGGCCGTCATCCATTGCGAGATCATCCGCCAGGCGGCTCGCGTGGTGGCAATGGACCGGGAACGTAGGTTGGGCCAGGATAGGCGTTCCTGGGGGCCTCTACCAGTAAAGATCAACCTCGGTTACCCTCGTCCTCTGAGGGCATTGGGGGAGACTATCCGACTTTCAGTAAAAACTTGTGGTGTCCCAGGAGCTCTGGCGGAGGAACGGTGTGGACAAAACGTTGTGATGGCGAGCACTGCACCAGGATGCACAAGTTCGCCACAGATGCCACCGTCGTCCAAGGCACCAGCTTAATAATCTTGTTCTGCGCATGGCACCTCCCCACGTCTTTGCATTTGGAAATTCGTCTGTCGGCCTCACTTACCCCCCTCTCACTCCCTCCGGCCCCATGCAGGCCTGCGCTCCGGTGATCGTGCCTGCGTGCGCTTCCGCTTCATCCAGCGCCCCGAGTACGTTACCACGGGCACTCGCTTCGTGTTCCGCGAGGGCCGTACCAAGGGTATCGGCATCGTGGTGGGCACTGAGCACCAGCCCGCCGACCGCACCCAGGCAGCGGCTGCAGACGGAGTCGCCAACAGGCCAGACGGTCTGGAGGCAGACCGCGAGCGGGAGCGCGCCCTGGCCGAAACAGGCGGTCCTGCACCACCGGCGGCTGCACCTTCGGGCGGCAGCGGTGGTAATGAGGCAGCTGCAACCCCTGCTGCTCCAGCAGTCGCGGTTCACGGCTGATATAGCTCTAGAAATAACCGGGCAAGTCGCCTTGGTCGTGTCGCATGCTGGAACGGTGGGAATTTGGGGATGGAGGCTCCCACGCGTTGTTGGTAAAGCTTAGCTTTTTTTAAGAGAAGATAACTACTCGCACTATACCTGTTAGGCGCCGCGCACTAGACGTCCACGGTCCTGCGGGTCTTTAGATTTGGAGGAAACCTGTTTGCTTAGCGGCACATCAGTCTGACCTGACTTTTAAACGGTGCCTGCGATGTGTGCATACGAGCAGTTTGCCCGGGGACTCTTTGGACCTGCTTACTGGCATGTGGTGATTTTAGACGTGGTGGTGTGTTGGACATGACAATACCCGCTCGGGCCCTTCTCATAGTTGAGTACGTTTAGCTGGCGCAGCATATCTTGCTGCCAGCTGTTGCACTTTCTTTCTGATCGGATTACTGATGCCGCCTGCACGCCAACACTGATCAGGCCGAAATAGGCGTCATACCATGGCCTGGATGGCACACATCAACCAGCCTCACTTCCCTGTCCACCTGAGGGGGGACCCTGGGCACGCGTGTTCTCCTCTTCACGATCGGGGGCCACGTTGTGACCTATCATCAAGGCCCTCACCTTGCTTGTTAAGTCCCTTGCGGGATCACCTCGAGAAGGTTACCTCAACATTCGTATTGCGACTGTCGTGTCTTCCCTGTTCACATGCGCCATGCTAGCCCATGCTAGCCCGCGCCAGCCAACGCGTCTCCAAAGTTGTGCCACCCGCACCCTTCTGAACTTCCTCGCACAATCGCTAATCGTGGTCCTGAAATGGCCACTCCAACGTCCCCATGGGGCCCCGGAGTACGAAGTCCGCAATCTCGGCGACCCAAGCCCCGCGCTCTCAAGCACTCCAACTGGGGGAGCAGCTCCCCCTCCACATCCAGGTTCAACATGCCAGGCAGCTCAAACATCACCATGGATGTGAGGGTGTCATTGTCTGGAATACCAAGAAGGTGGGCCACGCTGTGAGGTTACATGCAAGTATACCGGGCACGCAGCCAGGATTCTTTCGCGTTTTCGACATGTCTTGTGGCAGCAGCTCTCTTAGACATTCCAATGTTTTGGTTCCCTCTGCGGTATGTTGTACCGTCCGAGCAAGGTTAAGTAGCCGTAAGGGTGCGTCCGCCGGAGGTGGGGCGGTTGGGTTAGGCAAGGAGTAGCATACGCGCATGGTGGTCCTGGTGCAATCCCAAAGTTAACCTTTTCGAAATGCATGATTGACCGTGTCAACATGAAGGCCGAGAGAGCGCCTCACGCAAGTGCTGATAGGATTCTCTGGATGCTGGAGGAGAAAGGGTCGGTACATCCACGAAAGCAGCCTGTGTTCGAAGAAGCAGATGACGCTCGTTGATCTGGAATTTACATCTGTTTTTGCATCTCATCGGGGAACATCATAGCCTCTCATCGGAGAACAACGTCCTTAGTGGGGTTTCATTCTTCGGGTGCTTTATAAACCTCAGAAAGGGCCTCAGAAAGGGCAAATTATATAACATGTGCCGACGCCATGTGAGCTACCCACTAGTAACCGCTTTTGTTTTTGGTTCCAGGTACTGCTTCCACGACAGCTGACCTTCGTTGAAGCTTTCTGACAGCACATGTACGCAGCTGGATTACCAATCATCGAACTCAGAGCTTACAAGATGCAACTGCTTGTAAATGGATATACTGGACTCCATGTCTGTTGGTCCAAACGACAGTCGACGGTCGTTACTAACCGAGACAGCTAACTTGCCAACGTTCTCTCCAGGTTAAAGGCACCAGACGTTTCGGAAGTAAAAAACAATAGCATGTATAGCGCTTGAGATTTAAGAAAATGGATATTAAAGCACGTTTGCGTTCTGCGCTGCTTTCCTTGGAGGATAGGGATCTCAGTAGCCAAGGACAATATTGCATCAAATTACTCATCGAAAAGCTGCAGACTGTCCAACAGGCGGGCATGGTTGTGCGAGAACTTACGTCAGGTGCGGCACCATCACCGTGTAACTTGCCACGCTGCAGTACCCTCTAACCCCGCAACCGCCAACTCCCCTTCCCGCAGGACTTGATAAATGCGGCAGGTCCGCAGCTTTGAATCGTATCCTTCTCTTATCATACCTGCTAGTGACTCAGGGCCACCTGAGTCCAGTGCGAGCATTGCCACAGGCCATGCCCGGCTTGGTGGCTTACCTCAGACGCCAGCAGCACTCCACCAATTTGGATGACCTCGTCACCCTGGGTAGCCGCCTGGGTATGGCCCTGGCCGCCGCAATGTCTGAGGGCTCTGCACTCGTGGACATGCAGAACACCCCAACAGAATGCGCCAGAGGCGGAGCGCAAAGTGCCTCCGTGAGTCGATGGAGGAACACCAACCAGGCGCCCAATCGCCGCAACAGCAGCCCAGCATCCGGGGGAAGCACAGCTGCTACGTCCGCAGCAGAGGCCTGGTTACCCTTCGTGGCCGATCCGCCATGGGCGCTTGACAATATCCTGCTGCCGCTACTGCGGTTGGCCTGCCGGTAAGCTATTGGGACCCACATGCCGACGGCTGCGGCGCGCTGAGGACGTAGCGGCGCTGATTTGACAGGCGTGAGGGCCAATCATTGAGTTGCAAGGCGGGATGCCGATGGTGCAAAGAGGCTGAGAGAAGTTTTTCCGTCCAGCGGGGTGGCAATTGGTGTTGGGTCGTGGGTCGCGGGAGGTTTCTGTAGAGCTGCTGTAGGGGGTTGCCCGTGCATATCATTCGCCACGTCCTGCAAGCCGCAGGGCTCCGGAGCGCGAGGCTATGGCGGCTGCCTGCGCGGTGCTGGTGCCGCTCGTGGAGTCGCTGGGACAAGGCGTTGGGGCGGGAGCTGGGCCAGGCGGTGGGCGCCTTGCTCGGGGCCCCGTCGCGGCTGCGCTGCAGCAGCTGCTGGGCTGCGCCTTCACGCTGCTGGGAGGTGGAAACGCTCCGCTACGGTCCGCGGGTGTGCTGCAGCTGTTTGCTAGCTGCGTGCAGGTAGGGTACGGGCTCGGGGGGGCCCCAGGTGGGGCCCTGGGCCTGGGACGCCATGGGGCGGTGCAGGCGGGGAGGGGGGAGGACGTTGGGCCACTTCGCAACGCAGTAACCGTACCGAGATGTATTCAGGAAATGTGACCAATAGTCAACGGGAGTTCCATGGAAAGGTATCCAAGCACGAGTGATGTCAAGCCCGTGTATGTGGGCTGTGCATAAGAGCTGGCCCTCGTACTGCAAGAAGGGTTTGGTAAAGGCAGCATGACTCGTGCTACCCCTCCCCCCCGCCGCTAGAAACACATGCAAGCGGCGCGTCAGCGGAAGCAACAGGTGCAGACTGTGGGTGTCCTTGCATCACTTAGATAGTGTAGCGGCCGTACGGAGTGCTTTAATTACCTTGCGCAATGTAACGGCGGCGTTCTGTCTCCCGCTCCGTTATGCCGTCCGCACATCGAACATGCTGAGCCCTGATACCCTGCCGCGGACCCTGCCAGGTGCTGGGACCCGCCTTGGATGAGGAGACGGCCAAGCGGATCTTGCTGGCTGCCACCTCGGGACTCGACTGCACGGAGGACTGGCAGGTGACCCTCGGCAGCGGACACGCGCAAACCCACCTCATAGCACATTGCGGTGCTATGAGCACGATTTCACTGTGAGGCTAGGTCAGTCAGCCCGCCTCACGTTTTCCTCCGATTGACTGTTGATACGTTCCGCGGTGCGGCAGGTGCGGCGGGAGTCGGCCAACCTGATCCGGGTGCTGGCGTGGCTGGCGCAGCTGGTGGAGGAGGAGGATTTGGAGCCCGACGGCGGCGCGGTGGCCTGGATGGCGGGTTCGCACCGCAAGGAGTTCCTGCTTCAGGTGCCTGAGGGCTATTCCGGCTGTGGGGCTAGGCGCGGGTCAGGGAAGCTCTTATGGGTGGGACAGAAGGGTGCACAGTGGGTTTGGAGGCCTGGTGGAAACTGAAGGATGCACAAGGTACAGGATACGAAGATCCCAACGGCTGTTAAAGACACGGCTTCATTTGCCTCACACAGTGCTGCTGCTGCTGCTGTCCCTGCTGCTATAAAAAGCCATTTTCTCTCGGTCACCGTAGTGGGTCACCCGTTGAATGGCTAGGCCGTCGTGTGGTTCTTGCCATGAGGACTGCTACCTCCTCCAACCCTTCCCACTGCTCAGGCCTTGGAGCCTATCCGCCATGACAAGTTCCCCGCGGTCCGCGCCGCCTTCCAAGGAGCCGCCGCGGCAGTCATGAAGCTGCCCGCGACGCCGGGAGATGACATGCTGCTCTCAGACGCGGAGGAAGGTCCGGGACAGAGGTCCCAGCCCACGCCTCCAGTCCGACCATACCGGGCACGGCGTGAAGCCTCGCCGCAACAGCCCTGGGCCTCATCATGCCTGAGGCCTGAGGAACAGTCCCCGCGCACATCGCGCCAGGGACGGCAGGGTCGCGGCCTGGGGCGCGCGAGTGTGTCCGCGGCAGGGACCCGCAGCAGCGACCTGTCGGTTCGTGGCGAGGCGGACGCACGACAGACCAGACTAAACCAGTGCGTGCCACACAGCGACGCTGGCGACTGGGGTCCGGAATACCCTAGGGAGCCCAGTCTGTCCGGGCTTACAAGTCCCTCCACCGAGGCCGAGTCCATGGCCAGGCGCACAGCTGCGGCCTGGGATGGCGCCGTCACATCACGCCCTGCTGCTGCTTCCAGGGCTAGCGTAAGAGGTGCAGCTACCTGGGAGCCGGAAGAGGAGGAGGAGGTGGGCACCGTGGAAACGCTGGCTGTCGTAGCAACGCGACCAGGTGCCGACGGGACTAGGACGGGGGTTGCGGTGCTGGTGCAGCATGACCGGGCCCCGTGCCCTCCGAGGAAGCGCACCACGAGTCCCGACGTCCCAGCCACGGCCGCTTACGGGAGTCGCCGGGGCAGTGCAGGCGACGATGATGAACACTTCCGCGCTGCTGCCGCCACGGGGGCCGAAGATCGTGGTCATGGATATGGCTTCAACGGTGTACCAAGCACGACTATCGCACATGATTGGGTATCCAAGGCCCGGCCGCCAGTGGCATTGCCGCCGCCCGCGGATCACCTGGCGGCGCACGGGGCTGCAGAGCAGGCGGCTGCCTCCGGGGTGTTGCCGGTTCCATCCATGGCTGCTAGCGGCGGTGGCGACGGCGGCGGCGACGCCTTCAGTTTTAGTGGTGCCTTCGACGATGGCCGCAAACAAGGGACCAATCGCCGGGGTTACCACCTGCAATTCCATGTGGGTCCTGGCGGCCGCAGTGGCGGGGAAGCCTGGCTTACGTCTGCAGGAGACGGTGATGGCGATGGCGGTGAAATGCGCTCCGCAGGGCAAGCTATAGAGCGAGAAGCCAGCTGGCGCGGACTTTCGTCGACCAATACCAGCCCTGTTGACGAAGGTGAGGACGACGCGCACTGTGCAAACACCTGGCTTGGCAAGGTTATAGGCGGCTTGTACGTGCGCTGGTGAGGTGCTCTCAACGGGCATGCGCTTGCTTGGCGGTTAGGCGCCTGGGCGGGCCTTGCCTTGATGATGGTTCAGGGCTGCTGGCCGGGGGGGGGGAAGCTAAGCATACATGGACATGCGACGTCCTCGGCGGCCGCAAGTCCAGCAGGTCTGGTACATGAAACGTGCAAGCGATCGCGGCTATCGGTATACAACTCGGGAAACGGGGATTCGGCGTCCTGGACCCAACTTCTCAATGGTCCCCGCCAGCGACAGGGCACGTGCATGCATGCACCGCCTGGGTCCAGGTAAACATGTCAGTGTGACTGCATATATCCCATCGCACTGACAGGTGCAGCCAATCCCCAGCACTTCTTAAGTGCCCCTGGTTCCCACGCTGGACTCCCTTTCCCCACAGACATGCCCGCATTGCTGCGAAGCAAGAGCCCACGCGTGCCATCCGACAGCCCCAGGACCTCTGATAGGCTCGCAGAACCCCCTCGCCATCGTCCACCGCCGCGTACGCGGCCATCCAATGCCCCCGCCGGCCCCGCCGCCCAGGCGGTCCGGGGCCCGCTGCGCCAGGCGTCACCTCCTTCGCGACGACAACAGCAGCAGCAGCAGCAGCCGCAGCAACAGCAACGACAACAGCAACAACGGCATCAGGTTCGGCCACCATGGCGGTGCCCATCCCGGGGCCCCTCCCCGCGGAGGACCCGCTCGGCCAGTCCGAACGGCGGTGAGGGACAGCCAGCTGCGCTCTCTGCGCCGCCGGTGGTGCCGTCGGGGGTCCCTTCCCGCGGCGCCAGTCCCCCCCAGCGTGGGCCCAGTCCTCCCCAAACCTGCCGCACCGGCGGAGGATGCTGGTGGACCGCCGATGACATCGGCATAGAAAATACTGGCAGCGGTGGCGACGGCGGCAATGGTGTGAACAGGCTTGGTGGAGGCGGCCGGAATGAAGGTGAAGGACGTGCACCGGGAGGGGCCCCCAATCGCGCACCGTCGCCCGCCCTCCCCAGGCGTGCTGGACCGAATGCAGCTCCTCGCGGTGGTGATCCGGTGACGGCGGTGTCGCCATCGCGGCGCTTCCAGCGGCGGGATACCTCCCGCGTCAGCCTGGGTTGGCCCTTCGGGTGAGAGTGCACGCTGCTGCCCTGCAAGCGCGTCGCTTCCAGTCGGGCGAAGTCGGTCAGGTGTGAGGTCAGCCGTGACACATCTCCCGCCTGTTAATGCTTCGGTGGATGACTCTGGTGTTAAGAGTCATCAGCCCGACGACACTTCTGGCCGGTATACCTATGAAGCCCTTTCATTTTATGGCTTGTGTAGGGCAAGGTAATTAACAACAATTTCGGTCGTCACCTCCGGGCTCCCACGGATGCTGCTTTTACCCCATCCTTATGGCAGGTACCGTCCCCCGCGCGGCAGCCCCCGCTTCAGGCGGCCAAACGTGCTTCCCGAACAATCTGACTTTGGGGTGCTCGTCTTTGCTAAGGATCCACCGCCTCCGCAGATGCACCCACCGCCAGCCCCACAGCCGCCGCAGCCCCGTACGACGGAGTCCTCAGGCTCCGCTGACCAGGCTGCTAGCGGCGGCACTGGGTCGCCAGTCTATCATGTGAACGTCCGCACCGCTGCGGAGGAGGTGACGGCCCTGGTGGCATTGACATCTCCCAGGAACCCGGGGCACGGAGGCGACGGCAGCAGGCCCCTTTTTCAACGCATGACAGTAGTCGGCGGCGGTGGCAACAACGAACTCCCTTACGAAAGTAGCCGGGATGGATGGGCCCACCGACAGAACCCGGGTGGGAACCGGTGCCGTGTTGTTTCCAGTGCGCCCGCAGCGGACTCCATAACAGCCGCGGCAACGGCTGCGCTAGCGGCAGGCGCCGCCGCGGCAGCGGCGGCAGCGGCCGCTGCCGCCGACCATCAGCACCTGGCTGCGGATGCGCACTTTTTGGACGGCGAGGAGGCGCGGGTGCGGGGCCCGGTTGGTGCGCAGTCGAGGCCTGCTCCCCGGGGCTATGACGGCACAGCGGATCAAGGGGAAGGAGGCGGCCAGGGGTTGGGTGCTGGAGAAAGGGGCGGGATGCCATGGAGCAGCGAGGGGGACGGAGAAGAGAGTGCCAGCGCCGCAGGTGGCAGCAGCGGTAGCGGCGGAGGCAGTGGCGCCTGGGGGTTGGGTCGGCGCGGCGCTGTGGCCATGGAGCACCAGTTGCAGGCTCTCATGGAGCAGGTGGGTAGCTGGGGAGGATCTGACGGGGGGGTGGTTGCCGGGGAAGACTCAGGTCTGCCGGGAAGAGCCCTGGGCGTTATGGCAGACTCACGGGTTGCAAACATTAAAGCCACCAACTATCGAGAGGCTGTTAGCCGTTTAATCCAGGATCAATGTCATCCAAACCTGGTTCAAGGTCCAGGGCCCGCTGCCTCCCATGCTGGCCCCGCTGCCCGCCATTGTTCTCCGGCCTTACACGCCTTCGCGACGGTTCCATGATGTGTGAGGCAGGGAGGTGTAGCCCCGCCCGTGTCTACTCTCATGGAACATCCCCGCCGTCCCCTTAGTTTCAACTGAAGAAGTCGCTCACCCTGGCCGGTTTCTCAGAGTTCAGTACCGGACTCGGGTCTTCAACGCCCACCACCAGCATCCATTACAACCTGTCGGATCAATGGCATCGTCAACTTCCAACTTCCCTTCCCCTAGCTAGAACTTGAACTGTGTCATATGCATCCATTGCACTTGTAATAAGATTGCGGCTCGTATACGTAATGTAATGTTGTTACAGAGCGGGAGCCTTCTGGGCCAATCAAACACAATGCTCGTGTGTGTACGCAATACATGTACAGCTGCGTGTGTGTTCGTCTCTTACACACCCGCCAACACTCCCCTTCCCGCAGGCTCAGTCGCTGCAGAGCACCCTGGCGCGCATGAGCCGCCAAGGCGCCGGCAATGGCAACGGCGGAACTCGCAGACCACGCCGTCGCTGGGACAGCCAGCATCCGGCAGCCGTCTTAGGGGACGAGATTCCGCCGAGCTGCCGGAGGGTCAGCGCCGGCGGGCAGGGGGCGCCGCCCTTGCCGCCGCCGCCACCGCCACCGCAGCTCGCGGCTTTGGGCACAGACGCAACGGCCGCGCAGGCGGCAGTGCAGCAGTTGCAGGTCCTGTTGCAACAGGCGGCAGGTGGGTCCCCGACGGACCGGGGTACACACGGGGCTGGCTCCTAAACGTAGCCAGCGGAGGGGCTGCAGCGCACCGGGCTTCAGAATTATTAACTCCTCGCGCACTCCAACATCTCGCAGCACCTTTCATACACTAATAACCTTATCTGAACACTACGACAGCGAGAGCCTCCTTTGGGTGGATAGATGGGCCACCATTGGATAGGAATAGGATAACCGTCCTAGGTTGGCCCCGCCCAGTTGCGAAGGCTTGTAAGGATATAGCGATTGAGGACGCGTTACCAGAGGGGAACTTAGGTCTGTTAAGGCGCCGTACTGAGCCCTCCTGATTCGCAATCGAACCCACCCGCTGGCTCTCTCCTCCCGCCGTGTAGGGGCCCAGGCGAGCCTGCAGCTGTTGCTTGCGGGTGCCGGCACGCCCGCAGCTCTGCAAGGCGCCGTGCAGCGACTGGAACAGGTTGTGAACGTGCTGCAGCAGGTGGGCAAAGAGGGCGACTCGACAGTGGGTATACCTGCCTAATGACCGGGGGTTAGCCCCGAGACCTCGCATGCAATCCTTTTATTTATCCTTGTTTGCTGTGCTCTGCCTGTGCGGTCCATGAAAAGCCGAAGTTCCTGTCGACCGGTTTGAGTGGGATTAACGAATTCACGGATTAACGCGTACCGTCCCCAGCTGACCGCCATTCGGGTGCCACGTCCTCACGATCTCCCCCAGAACGGCGGCGGTAACGGGGCCGGGAGCGCGGCAGCCGCCGCCGGGGCTGATGCCTCAGCTCGGCCAACGCTCCTCCGGGCGGCTGCGCCGCTTGCCTCCCCGGCAGATGCCCACCCTACGGAGTTACAGCCTAGCCCGGACGATGTGCAGGGGGGCCCGCAGGCCGGAGGGTCGGGATCCGTTTTCGGAACTGAAACAGCCATCGCGCTGCGGGAGCTGATCAGACAGGTACGTAGGGTGCGCAGCTATCGACCAATGGTGTTGTATGCATGCAGGGGAGCCCTGGTCGCAGCTCTGCTGCATTTCAGCGCACCTGGGATTGGATGGCTGTGGCGTGGTTGGGAGGGTGCGGGAGCACACAAATGGCGATGTTTATTGCGTCGGGGAGGCGCGAGGCCCCTCTAATGCTCAGAGATGAAACGCACAGTGTTCGTTCCCCCAAAAGGATAGGTGGTCGCCGGCGTTCCATGATGAGAATGAACCATCAACAAGTGCACACGTGCCTATCACTTCACAGCCAGCGATCACACTGAGCGCGACACCCAGCTTCGCGACACATGGAGTTCATATTGTCCCAGGACGCGCTGCCGTGCATGATTGAGCACGTGGTTTTTCCAAAGCCGTAAACATACACTGGAAAAGACCAAAAATCCATAACACACGTCTTTGAACACGCCGGACCTTTCGTCCAGAATTCTTGTCGTGTAGTTTGCTTCCAAAAGATTCGAAAGGTGGCATAGAGTTTAAATAGTCTAATTTCGGAATTACAGTTACTGTCGTTGACCATAACCACCGGCGTGTTAGGTCTCCGGTGTCAAGGCAAAGCCTGTAATTACGATATTATTGTGAGCGATATTCTCATCATTACATCAGGCCTGGATGTGGAGCTCAACCTGCCTTAGACACGAGCTGACCAAACTCCCAGGTGCTGGAAGTTTTGCTGTGCCTTAATTGCAAAATTGCAGGATGATGATCCAGCTTATATGTTGCTCTAAAAATTACATGTACCGCCTTTATAGCTGCAAAGGGCTAGAAGTACGGGAGTACTCCGTGGGTCTCCGACGGTTCACAGTTTGTGAGGCTACTGTGAATGTACGGTTTGACCATAAACTGCAGTACTCAAAACCAACATCCTGGAATTTGCAAATCTGCAACCTTTGACAGTGGGGGCCACGAAAGAAGCAGGGACCCAGCTTACTGCGCTCCTTGAATTACGGCAGGGCCTCCGGCTCTTCATCTAACTTTACCAGGGTTTTAGGGTTTGGAGGTTTTCCACCGTATGGGTGGCCTTGTAAGGCTAAGCGCCACCTTCCATCTAAACCCCTGTGCAGGTTCAAGCCACCCGGGAGAGCATCACTCACGCAGCTAACGAAGGGGCTCAGCTAGGTGCATCCGTAACCAAGGCCAGCCCGCAGGGATCTGGCCCCGTCATTCTGCAGCGAGAGGGTGGTACCCGCACGCAACCCCAAAGCGCCATACAGGCACGGGTCCCTCTAGCACCGCATCCTACTTCCCAGCATCTGAACACCGCCGTCAGCGGCGCTGGTCAGGCCGAAGCCGTCCTACAGCAGCTGGCCCAAGTACCCCTGCGCCCCGACATTCTAGACGCGCAGGAGCTTACAACCGCTCCACTCAAGCGCGCTGAACCTCTGAGCGGAACTGGAGTGAGTCACAGTCCGCAACAACTACCGGCAAAGCTACCCGGACAATCGGAAACGTTAAGCGGAGCTGGACTATACGACACATCGTTGCAGCCATCCGCCCCGATATCCCAACATCTGGGCCATCTGAGCGGAGCAGGGTTGCACGACAGGTCACCACAGCGCGCAGCTGAAGTTTCCAGAAGCTCGAGCTATTTCAGTGGTGCTGGGCGGGAGGAAACGTCACAGCCGCAGCAGCAATACGCCCGCCTATCCGACCACTCAGGGTCTTTGGACGGAATTCGGCTTAGGCACGGGTCACAGCCGCCCTCGGCCATCCGTTCGGAACACTCAGGCCTTCTGAGTAGCACTGTACTGCACGATAGGTCTCTACAGCCTTCGGCTCTTTTATCAGAACACTCAGATTATCCGCGCGGCACTGGACTGTACAACAGGTCAACACAGCCGTCGGTCGATCTTTCGCAAACTTCAAAACACTTGTACCAAAGTGGACTGAAAGAAGGGTCACAACCGCCGTCAGCGCAGCTATCTCAGCCCTCTGGCCCTCTAACCGGCATTGGCTTAAGCCAGGGGTCACAACCGCCGTCAGCGCAGCTATCTCAGCTCTCTGGCCCTCTAACCGGCATTGGCTTAAGCCAGGGGTCACAACCGCCGTCAGCGCAGCTATCTCAGCTCTCTGGCCCTCTAACCGGCATTGGCTTAAGCCAGGGGTCACAACCGCCGTCAGCGCAGCTATCTCAGCTCTCTGGCCCTCTAACCGGCATTGGCTTAAGCCAGGGGTCACAACCGCCGTCAGCGCAGCTATCTCAGCTCTCTGGCCGTCTAACCGGCATTGGCTTAAGTCAGGGGTCACAACCGCCGTCAGCGCAGCTATCTCAGCTCTCTGGCCCTCTAACCGCTGGGATGAGCACAGAATTACAACAGTATCCACACACACACAAGCAATTGGGTGTTGAGATCGCTAGTCCTGGTAGAAAGGTGATCCCAGCGCACCCAAGAATGTTTACACCGTGGGCAGGTGCAATGTCGGTGGCACTACATGCGACCGCCGGCCCACCGCAGGTCCCCGGCTTCGGCAGTGTAACGAAGACAGGCAATCTACAGCCGGAAACGTCTGAGGTCCCAGAAGTTATTGAGGCGGAAGCTCTTTACACGGAAAGCGTGGACACTGACATCGACGCAGATGCTGCTAACGTGCATGCGGCGAAACCAGAGCTAGAGCCAGCGACGGCGAGCATGGTCAACCCCCCCAGCGCACCTGACCCCGGCTCCTACCATCCGCAGAATCTCGGGGACGGTAGGATAACCGCCGAGATCCACAATCTTATTCAGCGTACTGGGGCTCTCCAGATTTTGGGTCGACAAGCATTGGCAGCGGTGCCAGTTGCACCGCCGCTCACTTGGCAGCCTGGAAGCCATGTGCGCGGGCAGGACTTTCAGGGCCCCAGCGGCGTACTGCCGGGGGATCGCGGCATACGGTCCACTGCGCCTTCAGGAGGTGGACAGGCGGGCGCGTCCGGCCATTCGGGCATCAGCAACTTGCTGGCGACATCGCTTCCGGGGTCCAGGTCCAACTCACCACCTGGGGCTACGGCTGCGAGGCTCCCAGCACCTGTTGGCCTCGGGGCCCATGATGTGCAGCACGTACCCAGGATCATCGACTTTAGGCCCCTGCTTCCCCTGGCTACCATGCGACCTCACGTGGTGGATCCGGCAAGCTTCACCGCTGCTCATTTAGCCACCAGCGCAATACCTACCACCACTGCCGCTGATGCAGGCTTCCCGCAATACTCCTCACCGTCCGCACACAACGTCATGCCGCGGTTGCACACTTTGCGAACAGGGCCGGCGCCCCCGGCATGGCGGACCGGCTCTTATCTATACAGGCCGCGATCTGCTGGCTCGTCCCCTACACGTCAGGCATCGGCGTTGTATCCACTGGCAGTAGTGGCGCGCCAGCCACGATATCCCGCAACTGTCGACGATGACCCCATGGATGGTGCAGTGCTGGAGCCGTCGCCACGGAGTGCTGCTGCTACCAACGCAATGCCTTCGCCCTCGGTGCACTCTGTGCTCGGTCACGAGCTGAGCCACCTGACTGTCACGCCCGAAAATGGTACCGCCGCCGTCACTAGTAGCCTCCACACCATAACGGCGGCGGCGGCCCGAGCGGCGGCTCGCCTGGCCGCTCTGGGTATCGCGGACACCGCGATCTCACAGACACCGCCGCGAGCAGAGGTGGGAGTCCAGACCGCACCCTTAATCCTAGCCATAGCCAAGGAGTGTAGCCAAAGTTCGCCGCCACGGCTGTACTTTGGGGCAGGACACGCACCTGATGGTGCTCGAGTAGAAACCGCTAGCAGCGTAAGCAACAACGGCGATAGCGGTAGTGCTGCACTCCTGCCGCTGACTGCACACAGCGACAACTCGCCGGTGTCACCGATAGGGTCTCCCGTGGGCCGGATACGGATGTGCTCCCCTGGAGGGGCGGACACGGTGCTGGCGCTATCAGCCATCCGCAACAGCAGCAGCCATGAGCCGGGCATCCTTAACTCCCTGCATCTGGTGGTGAGGGAGCCACTCCTGTTGGACATCTCGGCCTTGCCCGAGGGAGAGGCGTTCGGCGCCCTCGACCGCAGCGCCCCCGCTTCACCACCCACTTCCCGTTGGCTGCCACAGCTGGGACAGCTGTCGCCGGGGTGTGCCGACCTAGGCAGTGCTCAGCAACACGGTGCTGACGTTACTGGTGTGGCCAGAGCAGCTGAGCCACAAACGATTTCGCAGAGTAGAACAGAAGGCGGTGATAGGACCACGTGGGTCAGGCCGCAGAATTCGGGCCTGCTCCGCGGTCCTGGACAAGGTGCACCAAGCTGCGAGGAGCAGAGGGTGAGGTTGGGGTATTCAACGTTGCGAGCGGTAGACCGACGGCAGGGTTGACTGTTATGCCTGCCCGTATATGCAGGCCTATGACCTTTGCCTGCTGAAAATCATGAGCTGCTTTGTGCGCAGCAACTCCATGCCTTCAGCAGGGTCGAAAGGCTGCACTTTCATGGGCTAAGGTTCACGTTTCAGTCGTCACACTGAGAATCTTAGCATGTGCGCAGACTAAGCCGCCCTGTAAGAATCCGCTAGCACGACGACGCGCAGTCCGGTTTCCTGCTACAAGAAGAATGGAATCCATGTGATGAGCTCGTCCCAACACCGCCAAGCAATCATAGCAGTATGTGTGTACACCGCTTGACGTAATCCCACAGGTTTCCGTCTCTTCCAGCGGGTTTCCTGGTCGAGGGAATCCTACCCGAGGCTCCACGTGTGACCTTGTTACCATGGAGTCCACGGAGGATACCGGTGGCGCGGCGGGGGAAGCTTGCGCTACATCCATTGTTCTAACGTACCCACGGACGCAGACCGCGCAGGCACAAGGTGCGACCCACGCGCTGCATATCGCAAGTGTGGCATGCACTGTTGCATTTATCTTGAGGGCCCTGCACACAGATCAGCCCATTCGTGTCCTGAGCTTTTGTTTAACAACCTGGCCCCCATTCCTTGCTGCACACAGTTAGTACTGCCGGGGAGGCATGGAACCACGGAGATGAGCAGCGGACGTCGGGAAGGGTTGGACCCGACTGGGATAATGCCGACGAACTGCACGCCTACCTGCTGCCTACATTGGACACCCACTGTGAGCCTCCTAGTGCACGGGCAGGTGATGACCTGGCGGCCTTGTTTCCGGCGACGGCCGCTGCTTTAGCCTATCAAAGCATCCAGAAGTCCGACACGTTAGATAGTACTCAGCGAATGCCAGTTGGCGGCGACGAAAACCAGAGAACATCGTATGGCGGCTTCGGCGTTATGCCCTCACCCAGAGCAAGTGCCATTAATGTGGATGAAGCCGTTCAGGCAAACGGGTTGCCGCCTCTGATGCCGTCACCAGATCCCACGCTCAATGGGCCCCGACAGAGCATGCAGTACCGGCCGGGAAGGGAAGGCTTGCATGCGCTGCGCGAGTCCGCCAGTGGCCTAGCAAAGTCTAGCGTTGAAGCCGTTCGCGAGGTGGAGGATCTCGTTGCGCGGCTAACGCTCTTGCAGCAGCATCTGGTCCGACGTCGGACGCACAGCGTCACCGTTCTAACCTCGCGCCTGTCCGTCGCAGCTCCGCAGCTGGAAGATGATGCGATCGCGGACACGACTGAGTTGAATTCCGATGATGACGCTATGCTATTCGAACTCCCAGTGTTGCCAGACCATACTTGATTGTAAATTAAATCGTGTACTGTTGGAATTATTCTGAATTGAAAACGATAATGCCCATACATGTGACTGTCAGTTTCTGGGGGTAAACCTTTCTATTAGTTACAATTAGATACCTCAGATAGATTGGTGCCCTTCCGGTAGGAATTTCCTAGCCGACACATATGAATGTTTTCATTTGACGATAGTTAGCGGAAACACAGCATTGCATCCTGCCGAGTCCTACAATTATCGAAACGCGTAGGAATTGTTGAATTCCAATCGTAAGTTGGTGACATAAAAGGTCACAATCGGAAAAAAAGACAATGTTATATAGAAACGTCATTGACACAGTTTCACTACCCATTAAAATCAGACCGTAGCCTCGACAAAAAAAACGGTCAAACCACAGTTATGCTTCACATCCCAGAACATGAAAAAGAAGCTGTACATAAATTTAGCCCATCACGCTTCCATGACATTCTCCTCTGCCAGCTCGACGTCCACAGCACTATCCGACCAGACGTAGAGCTTGCCGGGAGTAGTGAACTCGATGCCATTGAAGTCGCACGCACCAGCGACGGTGTAAGCGCCGGCGTTATTCCACATCAGCCAATCTCCGTTGCGAAGTACGGGCAACTGCACGTCCTTGTACACGCAGTCAGCGCTATCACAGGTGGGGCCCCACAACGTGGACGTGAAGGTGCGGATATCAGCCGGCTCCGGAAGCAGGGGAGAGCGAACGACCTTGTACGCGGGACTCTGCCCATCGTAGAGAATGCTGCAAATAGTTGGAAGTTCGATCAATACGTGCAAGTCCACAACCAACATTCCAAATGATTATTGAACAACTCACCAGTTAAAGCTGCCGTAGAGACCATCCGTCAGCCAGTAGTCCTTCTTAACAGCTCCATCATGCGCAACGCGGTCCCGCTGGCCGTACACCGGGGTCAGCAATGTGCTACTCGTCTCGGCGAAGTAGCGGCCAGGCTCCGCGATGACACGGACTCCCATCTCAGGCGGGAAGTGGGCAGCCAAAGCTGTGTTGATGGTGTTGGCAATCTCACCGAACATTACGTTCCCCATCTCATCGAAGTGGCCAGTAAAGCCGCCACCAATGTCGAGGAGCTCCATGTGAAATCCCAACGTGTGGGCCTCGTCGAACACCTATGAAACATAACAGGTCCATGCTTGCTTAAGCACTTGTTTGCAGCTGCAACCATAATCTTGCCAATCAGCGATGAATGTGGCATGGTAACATCATAATCAGATATTTTGTGTCTGGGTACAACATACCTTGCGGGCATTCTCAATAGCTCCACTGAAAGTCGAGAGGTTTTGGCATGCACTGCCGACGTGGAAACTAACGCCGACGACATGGAGCCCAAGGTCCTTGGCGGTCTGCAGGAGAACTGGCGCCTCCGAAACCTCAGCGCCATACTTCAAGCCCAGCGGGACGCGGGCATCGGGGTCGTCCGCGCGAATACGGAGTACGCACTTGAAGTCAGGGTTCATTTGAGAAATCTTGTAAAGCTCCGACACAGTGTCGAACTGCGCGAGCGATCCGATATGGGAATATGTTGCACCATACAAAGCTATGCAGGGCAACATAAAACCAGCAGATACTCACTGTAGTGTACTGAATGCCGTGGTCTCGGGCGTAGCGGATGTCTGACGCTCGTTTACACGGGTGAGCGAAAATGATACGGCTAGGCGAAACCCCCATGCGCAGCATCATGTCGAGCTCGCCCTTGGAAGCGCAGTCAAAGCCAGCACCCATCGCCACCAGCAACTTCAGGATCCCTGGCTCCGGGTTGCACTTGACAGCGTAGTAAGGCATTACGCGGGGCATCGCAGCGCGCCAGGCCTGAGGGGACGAACGTTCGTGCACGAAACGTCAGCAACCACCTGGAGTTGGCAAGTCCTTCTCTCCCAATTGACCATTGGGAGGTAAGAAGGCGCCGAGGTAGCCACTGGCCCTCCTGGCCGGATGGCGCGATCTCTGGTCTCGTATGGTAGGCCAGGAGGACGCCACGTGGCTTTATGCTTGTGCTCCACACCAACTGAGACATTTGACAAAGACTGGCTTCCGAATCCATACAACGTTGCAACAACTGCACAACGGCCTTAAGCTTGTGTGCAGCTGCGCACGGGCTGGGTTTCGAAGCTTGGGCAGCACACCAAGCCCAACTACGCGCAGACGAAGACCAAACCAAGGACGGCACAAATTCACACCGAACACGCAGATGCATGCACACGCGGCACACAGAAACGGCACAAAGACAGTCACAAAAGTGCAGTGCAGGGCGCCCAGTGAAGACCACCTAGCTGCTAGACAAGAGAAAAGAACAACGGCCCAGTTAGTGGTAAAGGCGGCTAAGTAGTGGCGCGTGAGCATGCAAGAGGGTTACCAGGAGCAACAACAGGTTGGGTTGTGCTGTTTGCAACGGTGCAGGGTCTTCCGGCTCCTGCCGCTCATCTCCAAGCTCCACGCCATGTCTCCAAGATGCCAGCCGCAACCACCACCACCGCTCAGACCTTGCCCTCGGGAGGAAAGGCTCGCGCTTGGTGAGGCGTGGGGCGATGAAGTGCAGATGTGGTCGCTGATGGCAGGGCCCGGAAGACTCCAGGCCAAGCAGAGCAGCTTGATGCAGGCGTGGCGCCATGCCGCGGTGGATGGTGTAGTTGAGGACGGCGTTCGAGCGCGTGGTGGTGGTGCACGGTTCGGGTTGTGTGCGGGCACGTGTCAAATGAAAAAAAAGGTCAGGCAGGGCTAGCCTGCAGGGCCGAACATAGGAGCACAGCAGAAGAGCGTTAATCCGGGTCACACGCATAAGTCCGATGCGCTACCAAGATCATGATACGCCGCCACAGCATGCAAGGCGCAGCCCTGTCATGCTTGGCAAGCCGAACCCGTCTTCCCTGCCCAGTTTACTTGACGTCCGTCGGTAAAAAAATGTTGCATTACCTTAAACATGCGCTGTACGTTAGCAAGGTCGACCACATAGAAGGTGTCGTCTGGCTTGTGCTTTACGATGTGCTTGATTGCCTCCTGCTTCATACCCATGGGTCCACCTGATTGTGCACAGAATAAATTAAGACTGTTAGCAAACCCGTGCACAAGGCTTGATTGTTCGGCGAACACAATCCAATAAACAATTCGCTTACCCGACTTGATGTGCTCAGCCTTCAAGTCCACCAAGACTTGGGCTGTAGCAAGCTTTCCCGTCGCCTGGTACTGCCAGGAACGGAGCAGCTTCGGATCAGGGGCCGCAGTTGCCGGGCCGCGGTCCACAGGCTGAACGCTCCAGTTGTCCAACTGCACCATCTCCAATGCCTCTGCCTTCATATCAAGCATAGTTGGAAGCCCATACTGCATAAAAGAACAATTTGCAGATGTTAAAATTCTTGGCCTAGGAATTCTGACTGCGACTGTTGTCATCCAGTCATACGGGGATGCAGGTGCCATCGCAACAGTAACATTAATAAAAAGAATTGCATGCGCAGAGATCTGCAACCTAAGGATTGTGACCACCGGGCAGTATGATCTTCAACATTTGTCAACAACAGGAACTTACGGTGCCCGTCTTGCCCGTGTCGTTGCGCCAAGCACTCCTGGTAAAGGCGGAGACATCGCCAGTTTCAACGCTGACAACGTCGGGAACCAGAGGCAGCTGCAGAGACTGCAGGTCCACGCTGTGCAGTTGCGGCGCAGCAAGGCTTGCCACCGCAGCCGGCGGAGGGGGACTCAGGACCTCAGAACTTGTCATGATGACGCGATTTAGCCTGGGAGAGCGCACCGGAGGCAATGAAGTAACAATGGGATACCGTCGCATGAGGCCACAGGCCTTCCGACAGGTGGCCCACAGGTAAGAGCCCAAAAATTAGCGGACAACATTTTCCAAATGGTCCTCAAGTTTAACGGCACTGGTTTTAGTAAGTCAACCATGCAAAAATGCGAATGGCCGCCATCATTCCCTTTGCCACTTTCTCTACCTGTTGGAAAAGGAACCTGGTGCCGAAGGAGAGAATGAAGGCTGAGAACTTAGAAGTCTCAGAAGGGTCGAGCTTTGAGCCAATAAAGAAGTGGCAAAATTACGGGGCGCCAGCTTGGGCCGATACAGGCCAAGCGGTCCTTGCTCGGGGGGAAGTTGTGGATGCCGAAAGCGGGGCAGCGTCAAAATGCGTAAATATGATAACAATTTATAGTCGATTGCACACATACAAGAAATCAGCGGCACAATATAAGATGTCGATGCCAGTACGGCACATTTCCTGGGCCCTACAAGACGAGCAGCGCCATAGTAAGCATCAAGATTCTCCTTACTGCAACATCACTGGATGTACTTTGTTCAAGTTACTAAAGCAGTGCTATAACATATGGAACTGTGCTGTGTGATATATTTTGTCGAGTCTCCTGGCGGATTTTTATTATCCGCGTGCCCGCACCCCATAAGAATTGCGTTTGATTTCATATTCTATGGGCTCATCTAACTTGCGTCGTGATGTGAACTTTCTTCCTTTGTTCTCAGTTGTGTCCCCGGAATAGTCGAAAGAGATCTTTGGTACACGTGCACCTGCTCCCCTGGACACCATAATTGTATTCCTTTGCTGTTTATGAAATGCCTTAAAACTCTTTGTTACTGTGTGAGCACCCTATTGCTGTCTTTGCGCGTATTAATGGAACTCGACAAACCCGCGGTACCTCTGCTGTGTTGCGTCGATGCACTGTAGATAGCGCATTACGACTTCCTGTGCAGGTGATGTGCAAATGTGCCCTGCAGGTGCGAGGTCTGCATCCCAGGAAGCATTATAGCTACTGTGTAAAACTAGAAACTGTTCAGTGGTTTATGCAAGTTTCCCCCTTCACGCTTTCCGACCAAACCGTTTAGGTACAACACAGCAGCGCTGGGCCCTCCGTGGGCACGATGCATAATTTGTTTAACGTTTATGATGGCGGAGAACAAGGAAAGCTGCGGCCAAGGACAAGGGAAAGGAAGACTGTTGCTTGGCGTATCAACGCAAATCCGCAAATCCGTCAGGCACCCTGCCCTCAGTTCCGTTACCACAACACTGCGTGCGGCCCCACAACAAGGCCGCACAGTGACTGTAAGCCTGCACGCTGTGAGCTCGCGGGACGTCAGCGTTTGCGCCTGGATTCAATCAGTGGCAAGAACACGCAGCAGAAACGGAAACTCTCCGTACGTCTTACACGAATGTCCTGCGATGCCGTTCACCCACGTATGTGTTTGTCGGGCATATGCATTTCCGCCCTGTCTGGGTCTGCCGTTTCCAAAACTCCTAAGCGGGGAAGCCCGCCCGCAAGAAGCCTGCCCGCGGTGCACACGGCCACCCCCGGGCAACACAGCCACAGGTGTGCACCTTGCGTGCAGTAGCAATCACAGTTGCAGTCCTGGCCAGCTATGCCATCGGAAGTCACGCGGGGAGCACCTGCGCTCTTAGAAGAATAGCTCCCTCTTCACCCGGTCAAGGATTGCTTCTACCCTCGCCACTAGCTCCGGCTCCGAGGACCGCAGCACGTCTAATGACGGTAGCGCATCGTGAGAGTCCGCCTCAGGCCCCGCCAGAAGCACCAGGTTGTCCGCGGTACAGGGCTTGTTTGGATCCCACCTGATGCCCGCGGGTGGGGAGATGTGAGCCCGGCACGTGCGGGTTGGGAGGAGGTTGGGGAATTATATGTTGTAGTCTCAGGGCGGGAAAACCACTGCCGACGTCCAGAGTTGCAACTGCTGTAATCCAAAGTTTCTACGCAACTGCCTTTCTGTGAACTTTACTACCGACATTTTTGGCCGTCATCACGTCATGTACCCTAGTCGTCCTCAGCGCGTTGATGTCCAGCGTTACGTCGAAGGGTGTTGTTGCCGAAAACCCTAAAACCCTGTCGTACTCGTAGTAGCCTCACACAAAGGAATTGTGTTAACCGATTGTCTCTGGCGAAAATCTGCCGCTACTGCCATACGTGAGTGCAAGATGTGCAAAGCGCTCCCGAAGCAATGGAATGCAAGGTATGCAGCTCTACCGGGGACTCACCTATTTAAAATACAGGCGGTAGCACGGCAACATCCCACCAAGGCCAATGCACGCGGGAAAGAAAGGACGGAGGTTAGCAATTACGGAAGCAGATAGAAGCGAAGGGAAGTTAGATGCGTGTATGTGATGGCATGGCGTGACTGTATGCGCCTAAGATTAAAAGAATCCAGAGGATTATTATCTTAGGGCAAGGGCGCGCCGAGGTTTAAGAACGGGGAATCTAGAACGGGGAATCGCCGAAATGCCGTATGCTGTACTTTCGGATGCCGTACTATTGGAAGGAGTTAAGGGAAGGTAAGGACGAGATGGAACTAAAGAGTAAAGGGCAAAGGCAAATAAAAGAAAATATGACAACTCAAGAAAAAGAAGGTAGAGGCAATGCAAGGACCTGAGAATGCCTGAGGGCAGCTCATGGGGAAAGGCAAAGGAAAGAAATGACTGTAACGCGGGTGGGGTAAAGAGGTACACATAAGCTATAGCTAAATTCCTAATATATAAAAGTTGGGGAGTTGGTTGTGGGGTATGCCTTGGGGTTGCTGGCGGGCATCATGGCATCTCGCAAGTCATCAGCGTAGGTCTGCGGGACCTCCCGCGCCGGGAGAGATGTGGGTGTGGGCGACATGGGGCAGGCAGGCAGGCAGGCAGGCAGGTGGGCAGGTTCCAGGATTGATCCCGACAAAGAACGGATAAAACGTGGCAGTTTCCTCAAACGTGGAAAGGGTTGATGTCCTCATGGCCATGGAGGATGATGGACACCAGTTATAGTTCATTCGGCAGAATCCACTGGATGCCTTACGCTGATGCATAACGCGAGGGATGAAAGACGGGACAGGCCGCGGCTGGCCGCCTGAAATCTTCGGTCTCCGCTACCGTTACACATGTTGCAGCTACAGCATCAGCACCAGCAGCATCAGCACCAGCAGCCATGACCCAGTTCCGCCGCTGGCGTATCCCCGCGCCACGGCACACGCACCTTGTGAAGGTGAGGTGGGCCGTGCTTCGCATAAGGCCCTTATCGCCCCCGGGCGCCACTACCCGCTGCGGCTCCCGCGCACTGAACCCCCTCCAAGCCTCCCGCAGCAGAAACACAATGTCGTCCAGGTCCACTGCAACGCCCTCGTCGCTGCCGAACCTGAAACAAACAATGGCACATATGGACTGATGTGTGCCCACATGACGTCTGATGGACACGAGGCGCATGGCCACGCAGGGGATAGGAGTCAACATGCCGTGGTGGTGATGAGGGGAGGAGGAGGTAAGCAGGAGTGGCGATAGGGGAGAGGGCACGACGATGAGCTGTTGCATGGCCGAAAGAGACGGCAGCCAGAGTCTTAGCGTGTTGTGATGTGACGTGGCGGATATGCCGCACCGCCGACTTATTACACAGCATATCGTCCATCTAAGTTTTTCCTTAAGGCCTTTTTCTATTTTAACGGAGTGAGCGCCGCTCATCGCAACGGCGAACGCAATTTGCAACGGCCCACCAGGTCTCACTCTTTCACCGCAACAAAACAATCGAAAACAAGCAGGGGCTGTCCAGTCTCATGTGCGTACATGGCTGCATCCGCTACTCTACAAAAAGCTGGCATTCCGAAAACCCCCTGGATTGCGTCGCGCCAGTCGCAACCACCATTATGCGCCCTCCAATCCTGGGTCCAAGTGGGCCTCCTACCTTTCACTGGCACCACCACCACCGCCACCCCGCCCGCGGCGCGGCCATGGTGAGTTGGCCACGCACCTGAAAGAGCAATGACCTTAAGGCCAAGTTCACACCTTCCCCCGTCAAGGTCAACCCCACTCCGCTGAGGATGCCTGACCGCCAGCCGGCAGACCACGGGGCCGCTGCGACACAAGGGAGCTAAAACCTCCTTGTGCTGTAACCCCACCCCCAAGACCGCACGGACCTTGCTCGCTCCCTGTCTCGCAACCGCTCCAAGGCTCGCTCGTACTGTACGGCAGTAAGCTTGATGATGGGCTCCCCCTCTATGGCATGGCTGGGTCCCGCCAGGCTGCACAGCACGTAGCCCGCTGCCGCCATGCCGAATATGGCAGGAGTGGTGCCCAGCACGGGGATGGTGCGGACTCGGAAGTTGGGTACGATCTGAACGGACATACATGCAGGAACACACGGGGGTGATTTATATGTGTATGTGTGTGTGCATGGAGGGGAAAGCGGATGCTCCCCCCGCTCCCTTCCCCCCCACCTGGTAGTCCAGGGGGTTGCCGGTCTCCATGTCCGCCAGACTGACCAGCTTGCAGCGGGGCTTCTCGGTGCTCAGCAACACCGGGATGCCGCCAAACACCCCGTGCTGCTTGCGGAGACTTTGTAAAAGGGGGGAGGCAGGGAGGGGGAGGGGGCCCGACGTCATGTGGGCTAAGGACTGTGTTCCCATCTGTACGGAGGGACGGAGCTGGGCGGCGGGGGGGAAGGTGAAACATAACTCCCCCTCTTTTCCCCCACCAGCCCTCACGAAGCCACTGCCCCGCAAACCCATCGACATCCCCCCAAAACACATACGCAGACACGCACGTGTGCAAAACCCCACATCACCTCCCCCCAGCACTTCCCCCGAGGTGCAGTACAGTAAATACACAGGCAGACACACATATGCGCACACACACGCGCACGCGCACCGCGTCCTGAGTGCTCTCGCCAAGGGGTCCACGGAGGACTCCGAGATGTCCACGAACTTGAGGCGGGTGGGGTCCGCCTTGGCGCCCGCCCCCGCCACACTGAGGACCCGCAGGCCCCGTCGCTGGCAGGCAGCGACCAGCGCTACCTTGGGGGCGGGGGGGAGAGGGCGCGGGAAAACACGGCTTTGTGCGCACGTAACGAACGTGGGGTAGGGATGGGGCGGTGTGGGCGGAGCGCTGGTGATGGCGGCGCCGGCCGATGGGATCGTACAGGGGTTTGTCAGTGCACCCCACCCACCCCGCTCACTGCCGGTCATAGCCGAGCCCCCCTTCCCCTAAGACCGGCTGCACCGCCACTCAATCCGAGGGACGAGCCCCCCCTCGTATTGGCCCCGCATTCCCCCTAGAATCCCGCGACGTGCCCTCGACACATGGTCGTACAAAACACATAAGGGGCCCTGCGTTTTTCCCCCTTGGCTGACGAGTTACCCCTACCCCTACCTCTACCCCTACCCCTACCTTGGTGTCGATGTTGTCAATGGCGTCAATCACGAAGTCCGGTTGGCCCCCCAGCAGCTCGTCCTCCGCCTCTGCCGTGTACATCTGAACGACTGCCTCAATGTGCGACTGAGGGAAGGCACCATCACCACCACCACACATTCAACAGACCCAGCGGCCATTACCCGCCGGCATTTACTGTTTGAGTTAGTTACAAAGGCAGCCGGGCTTGACCTTTACGACGTAGATAATCCTTTCAGCACCGCCAGCACCTAAACAGCACATACAGCCCGTCTGCACTGCTACAGCTGGATATCAATGACCTCAATCCTACGAGACCAGACACGACGACTACACCACAAAGAATGTCGGTAACGTGTTGGAGCTTCACTACCTCCGGAACCACGGGTACATGACTTCACCATCGATTAGGACTCACTAGGTGGTTTCGGAGTTTGGACGCCTTCCAGCAGGCAGACAGTTCATGTTTTCTGAGTTTCTTCGCATCACATGATATACCCCTCCCTTCCCCTCGTTCGTGGTTCGTCTTCCCTTCCCTCTCCTCCTCACACCTCGGGCAGAATCCTCCGGAAGTGCTTCTCCAGACACGTGGCCTTAGGGGTTCCCACGTCCTCGCGGGTGGCCACCGCGTGGCGGTTCAGGGAGGAGAGGGTCACCTGCGCGTGCGGGAGGGGGGTTGGAGGGGTGGTAGAGAGTTGGAGGGGTGGGGGGAGTTGGAGGGGTGGGGGGAGCGCGTTTGAGAGCTGGGAAGGGGTAATGCGCGGTGGTTGGCGCACACCACCACCACCACCACCATCATCAACAACAACAGCAGTAATCCTCAACCATGAATAGCAACTCCAACGAAGCCGCTGTCACCCGACCCGTCGCCCACTACGCCGCTTCATTCGACCCTCCCTCGCCGGCCCACCCTACCTGGTCAAAGTCAATCAGCCGCATGCGACCCACCCCGGAGCGCAGCAGCAGATGGGCCGCATGGCTGCCAACACCCTGGGAGGAACAAGAAGGGGGAGGGGTCGTCGGTCGGGGTGAGGGGTTGGGGGGGATGCCGGGGAAGGGTGTGTGTGAAACGGATGAAGCGGAAGGCAGGGCAGGAGCCTGACCAGGAGGGAGCAGGGAGGAAGTCTAACTGTAAGGGGGGGGTTTCTTGCTTCTTGCTACCATACGTAATGTTGACGACAGGCTGACAGCCGCTGCTCTGAAGGGTAAAAAGTGTCGGAGGACCAGGAGAAGGACGCAGCGCGGTCGCTCTGCACATGGTGACCAAGGGTATGGATACGGGGACCAGCTTATAGGCAAAGCACATTGCTCTACTGTGAGCCGTTGCTGGAGTTGTCACTGTGGAGGTACTTGGAATTTCCGGTGACTGTCGTACGCTGTTTCGGTTTTGTGGCGAGGTTTCCAAAAGACCAACTGCACCAGCGCATCTGGCATTATGTGTTTAAGTTCTTTCTTGAGAAACGCGATCTGCACTTACTCCAAGGCCCACAATAATGACGAACGATTTTGCAATTTCGAGTTGGCCTTCTTCACCAAAAAACTGGACGTTTCGTGTAAGCTGCTCGGTTAGAACCTCATCTTGTAGAAACTTTTCAAGTGAAGCTCCACCCGGCACGTTGCACTTCGCTGGGATATTGGAGGCTGCTTGCGCGGCGGCGGCCCTCCTGACGCCGATATAGCTGTAAGCTACGTAAGCTGCTCCCGCTCCAATTAGCGCTCCTGCTGTGAGATAGAGCGATTTGGACCGCCAGTCGTCGCTCATAGGGACGGTTGTTACTAACGACGGAAGATAACGGACTGCTAGATACAGAGCGTGGGCGCAACGTTCTTTATCTTGACAAGAACAAGTTCATTTTCCGATAGTGCTGAAACGAGTTCGTTGAACAGGAAACGCCTTGATCTGGTGCAGCATGCGCAAACTATAGCTTGCGTGGCAGAATCGTTGCCTATGGGTAACAAATTGCCATACTTCAGTGTTTCCGCCTAAGAGCTTAGTTTTGGACTATGGCGTATGGCTTATGCACCCGTACAGGCCGTGCAATTAGCAATGTAATTCACTACAACTTGAGCTCAAAGATATATACAAGTATATAGCGTTACGGGGCCTGGCTTGATATTTCATCATCACGGCTGTATGAACTATGAAGACCATCGGATTGGCTATAGCCGTTGGTTGCGTTTTAAAATTCGTTGTTGTGGATCGAGGAGAGAGGTGGCAGGAGGGTTCATTTCCCCAGGTTCCAGTGTTTCGAACGTCCTGCTGGATATAATGCATAGGGGAAAGGGAATGTGCATGGTGCTGGTTCTTCCCGTGGGCTAAAAAAAACTCTGTCGAGCCCACGGGGCGAACAAGCAGGCGAACAAGCAGGCCGCTAGACCACGGACTAAAATGCTCCTCGCATGTTGTTACCAGCGATTCCTCTTAATAATCATACAGCTACATCACCACTGGTAAAGCGTTGCTGCCAATTGTGCCTTGCCTTAGATGCATGGGATGCTAGGATTTTGTGACACCTTTACGCCACTTATCCGTACCGTTGTTCGCGGCGTAAACGTGTAACTGAGGTAATGTAGTGTATAGCAGGTATACATAAACAGTCCTCCATGCAATGAAAGTAATATGCTTGGCACCACCTCCCTATACAGGCATATGGCTCAATTCCTCGTAGAGAAATTCCTTCAAACTTATGTTATATAGCTACAAACATGCATAAACACCAGCTTATCAGCATCCCAGCATCTCATTACTGCGAGCGTGCTCGGTGGGCTCTGGATTACGCGGACATCAGCTTTACAGAACATAAGTGGCCCCCGATGCTGCACTACTTCGGGGCATTTCCAGCAAGCGGAACCCGGACAGTTCCTGTCCTGAAGTGTCCTGCCAGCTCAACCCGGAAGGCATGCGTTTTGACCGACTCCAAGGACATCGTCAGCTACGCAAACGAACGAATACTGGAAGCCGCTTCTCCTTTCAAATGCCCCCAAGCGCTGCCTAACGATAACTCGCAGCAGACTGGCAACCCACCCACGCCGCCCTTGTCGCCGCTCTACCCTTCAGATCCTGACCAACTTTGCGAGGTGCGCCTCCGCGACATCCATCCGGCTGCGAGCTCGCACAGGCCGTGGAAAGCTGCATTGCGGGAGTTGTTTAAATGGCCGGAATGCGGGCGCCCATCCCCCTCTGCTGCTGTTGCTGCTGCCCGCACGCGATCCTCCTTCCCTTCCCCCCTCCTTCCCTTCCCTCCCGACCCCCCCCCCTCCCCCTCCCTTCTCCTTTGGCCTTCCGGCCACACGACAAAATACACACACACGCACCAAACACATACGCAGGTTCAGCGGCTGGAGGAGCTTTTCGCCAGTAAGTTGGGTGTGTGGACCCGAGTGGTGGCCTACCATCACCTCTTCGCGGACCGGGACCTCGCACTGGACGTGTTGGCGCTGGGGCAGCAGCAGCCCCCTGCCCTGGCGGGCTGGAAGGCGGCACTGCTGCAGCGCTGCTTCCCCCTGGTGCGGGGGGCCATTTGCAAGGGACTGCGGGTGGACGAGCGGGGGGCGGCCACCTGCCTGGAGCGCATCAAGACATTGTTCGGGGAGGTGAGGCGTGCCTGCCCTTATGCACGATTTTGGCTTGGGTTGCAAGCCTTGCCGCTGGGATGTTGTGTTTGCGTGTGTGCGTGCGATGTTGTGTTTGCGTGTGTGCGTGCGTACGTATGATGTGTGGGACAAGGGGGTATATCTTCACCCGTGGCCGCTACCCGGCGAAACCCTGCCTTTCCCGGTATTTCGGGGCACCCTCATTTAGTCACCCTAGTCAACTTCTCAGTGGATCGCTTAGGTTCCGCACCCACCACCAGCATCCAACGGAATCTGCCGGATCGACGGCGGCCCAACTCCATACCTGGTCAGCTCGCAAGTTAACTTTATCCCAGGTCACCACCGTCCATCGACTAGGGGCACTATCACCTTCCACCCAATCGGAAGGATTTTCGACCCTGACCGGTCTCGATCCCGGGGGCGTATGTATGCATGTCCATATGTGTGTCTCACATGACCAGCTTGTCTTATGTGACACCAGGACGAGCGAGGGAAGGGCAGTAGAAGGTCCGTCCGTTATGCAGTCGTGCGCTCCTCCCCGCCCTACCAACCCATCATCAGCCACCAGGGCGTGCAGACAGACCCTCTGGACAGACCCACGCATACAAGAACAACTCGGCCAATCTCTTTGTGCTGTCCGTGAGCCCCTAACCCCGTCCTCGGGTGGCCTCCCTCCTCCCCTTCCTGGCAGGTTGGCGGAATGCTTGAGCGGGGCGGGGGCCGCTACCTGGTGGGGGACCAATTCACCGCCGCGGACCTTACCTTCGCAGCCATGGTCGCCATCGTGCTCATGCCCGAACAGTACGGCGCGTACCTGGGCCCTCTAGACGCCTGGCCTCAGGAACTGCCTTTCCGGGAGCTTCGTGACACGGCCGCGGGTCGCCATGCCCTGAGGATGTATGCCGTCCACCGCAGGGTGAACTGCTGGGGGCAGTGTGTTGGTTGGGCGGTGAATGGGGAATGACTGGGAGAGGGGGCCCGCCCGCATGGGAGACATAAAAGGAGGGGGGCGGGGATTAGGAAAACTTATGCGAGGCGATGTGATGTCTCAATTTGAACGCAAACTTGGAATCGAAATCTCCGAAAAGATGGAGCCCTACCGTGAGGAGGAGGGGTGAGGAGGGGTGGGAAGCAGCAGCAGCAGCAGACGCAGCCAGAGGGGGGTGCCCCGGAGGTGAGAAGGGAGCTCCAGCTCCTTTTCCAGTTTTGCGCGATTGTAGGGTTGCCCTTGTCCTCGCGGTGATGTGTGAGTTTATGTTGACTCCGGGGGGAAGACGAGCAGGTGGCCGTGTGACGGGAAGAGGAGACATGTCTATATCGGCCTACACGAGTTACCTTGCACGGACATGGACATGGACACCCGCCTGGGCAGGGTGGCTGGGGGGAAGCTGCTTACCTGGGCACGGCGGGGCTAGTGCTGTGGAGCGGGCAGTCTGGTGTGCGCGCACATGGGGGGGTGGAGAGAGAGAGACAGACAGACAGAAGAACCCTCGAGCTGACAGGGAGGTTGGTTATTGTGGAAGACTGGTCTTGGCCTTCTTGTTGGGTGTTTTAGTTGCATGGCTATTCCATTGCGGCAGATGTGCTACTTAATAAATGCATATGGTGACTGTACTGTATCTGTGGAAAAGGTCGAAGCAAGGTGAGCTCGTATGTGACATGAATGTTATGTAGTAATGGCGCTGCCTTCGCAGCAATTTTTTTATTTCGGTGTTGCGGCGAAGTGTTCCACGGGTCGGCGCACATGGATCGACCGGGCGGTGCTCTGGATGAGAACACTTTTAGATCAATTAAAGGCAGTGGAGGCAGAGAGGGGTGCGGTCTTTGCGGTTCGGGAATTGCACCTGTGTACGTGCAACTCGCGCCTTTACCGGCAGCTCGCTCACAGCAGTCTGGTTTCATGTGTAATATCGACATTCCTGCTCCTTAAACCAGGAGCCCTCATTCTTTTAGAAGAAATGTGCGGGGGTTGCAGCCCTTGCGCAGGATGTATTGATGCAAGGCATTTGAGAAGGGGTGCAAAGCCGGCGAGGAGGTAAAACCCAGTGCTCACGTGCTGCTGCTCCGAGGACTCAAATTACGAGGAGTGTACGGCATTCAACCGTGTACAAATATACATACGGCTGCAGGCGGTCCGTTGTCCAAGGCTGCAGGCGCAAATTTGGGTTTTTCGTCTTCACCTGATCATCACCAGCATCCGGATATCACTGACTAGGAGATGAGCCCAGTAGGCGGGCAGATGGAGCCCCGGGGTAAGCCACTTCACCGCCAGGGAAACTCTGTATATCGCAACTGCTGTGGTGCAGCAAGTACGACCTATGCGATCACATTTGGAAATAATCATGGTGCGCACGAGATAACTTTCCAATCATTGACCCCCTCGCTTTGCTTCAGTGCTTGAATTAGGTCGCCGTCAATGCAGCCCCCGCAAGCCCCATGTCCTCCGCTTTACCTGATGTCCCACCGCCCCGTGTAGTCGAGTCCCGGTAGGCCCGCCACCCTGCCTCCCTCTCTTGCCTGGCTGCCATCACCCACCCTGGCTGCCATCACCCACCCTGGCTGCCATCACCCACCCTGGCTGCCATCACCCACCACCGCTTCGATGTAATCAAACAAACCCTCCATCTTCAATCCCCCCTTAGCCAACCCCCCGAGGACCATCGCCTGCAAACACCCACACTCCGCCTCTCCCCCCTTTTCTCCTCCGCCGCTCCCTCCTACGGTGGGAGGATCCGGGTGGCAACACATCGCAGCCACCCGGGCACCGCACTTAGCCACCCGGGCGCCACTGTGGTTACTCCCGATCCTCACCGTCCACCGCTCCCGTCGTCGACGAGAACACGAGATGCAGCACATCCCTTGTGGACCAGGCCAAGCAGCGGTTGTCCGCGCCGCCCGACAGCAGCACCGCACCGTCAGGGCTGAACGCCACACAAGTCGCCGCGGCACCATGCGCACTGAGCCAACCCAACTCCCGCCAGCGCCCCGTGTCCCACACACGCACAGAGCCGTCACCCAGGCTAGCAGCCAGCATCGCGCCGTCGGCGCTGAAGGCCAGCCCCGTCACCTCCGCCAGCGCCGGCAGCAACGTCACGCGTGTCGGGAACGGCGCCGCCGGACCGCCGTCGCCGCCGTCAGTGGGGTTGGGGCGGAAGGAAACGCCGCTGGTGCGGCCGCCGCCGGCAGCGGCGACGCCGCCGCCACCTCCGGCCCTGAGAGCGGCCTCCGGGCGACCCCAAATGGTCACCGTGCTGCCGGCTCCGACCGCCGCCACCTTGCCACAGGGGCTCGCCGCCACCGCCACCACAGGCGCGCCGTGAGGCCCCAGCCGATTAGAAGACTCCCTCTTCGACTTGACGTTCCAAAGCATCACCTCGCGTCCGCAGCCCATCAGAACCCACCGCCCGTCGGGGCTGAACGCCGCGCCTGCGAAGCGACCCACGAGCGTGCCGGAGCCGAACACTCCGCCGCCGCCGGCAGCAGCGCCCTCGGTGTCGCCGCCGCTGGCGACGCCGCGGCTGATCGCTGCGCGGCTGGGCCGTACGGAGGGTACGGCGGTACCGACCTGCTGCCAGTCGCGTACCGTCCAAACGGTAACACGACCCTCGCCGTCAGCGGCGAGGAAGAGCTTGCCGTCTGCGCTGAAGCTCACAGCGTCCATTGTCGTACTGACATCATCGGCGCCGTCGGGGGCACCGCTGCCGCAACGCAGACGGGCGGCTTCGCGCGTGGTGAAGTCCCCTATTGCCGCCGCTGCGGCGCCGGCGGCATTGGCGAAGGCGCCGTCGGCGGCGGCTGCTACGGCGCCAAAGTACCAAACGTGGGCTGTGCCGTTGGACAGTCCGGCCGCTACGAGGGTGCCGTCGGGGCTCCAGGCCAGACCCAGCACGGCTGCGGTGAGGGCGTTCAATTACATTGGGTTACATACACACCTCCACACACACACTTATCCACGCCAATCTAATCATCCTCCATCCGTGCATGCATGCATGCATCCCTTTTCAGCCAGACAGGACTCAAGTATATATATAAACATGTTGCAGATAGGCTGGGGGCACTTGGGAGGTGAGCAGCGGAAAGTGCACAGCCGGAATAAATAAAGCGGTTCCTGAACATGGTAGCATGGAGTCAGCTGAGATTCGGGGGCAAGTTAGGGACGTGAACGGCAGGCAGAGTGGCGGAAGGCGGGACGGGGGGGGAGAGAGGAGCAACGGGCTCACCTCCTGGCTGTTCAACCGCCACCAACTCCGAGTGCCGAACAACGTCCCATAGCCGTATCGTACTGTCGTCGCCTCCCGTCAGCGCCAGCGCACCACTGGGGCTGAAGCACACAGAAGCCACGCGGTCGCTGTGGCCGTTGACGGCGGCCAGTGCGGCCAGCGCCCGTCGGCCGCTACTGCCACCGAGCGGGGTTCGCCCACGGGACAGGGCCGTCCCCACGCCGGCAACGCCGCCGATGGCGGAGTCCGCCGCGGCCGCTGCCACTGCGAGCTGCACGTCCCAGGTGTACACCGCCGAGCCGCCCGCCGCCATCAGTACGGCACCACGGCGAGCGAAAGTCACCGCCGGCACGTCCAGCACATCTTCCGCCAGCGGTAGCACTGCCAGACAGGTGCCGGTGGCAGCGGACCACAGCACCACCGCCCCCTCCGCCACCGCAGTCGCCAGCAATGCTCCGTCGGGGCTGAACGCCAGTGCACGTACGGCATTGCGCAGTCCCCGAAGCTGCGTCACCTGCGCGCCGCTGCGTGCGTCCCACAGCGTGGCGGCGCACATGTCATTGACGAGACGTGGCGGTGCCGTTGACACCGACGCCGCCGCCGTCGCCGTCGCCGCGGCAGCCGGCGTGCCGCCTCGGCTGGCGACGCTGCTTCCCGCTGTGGACGGCGGCGCGGCGTAGATGGCCCCGGCGGTGGCCAGCAAGCTGCCCGCGGGGCTGAAGGCCACGCAGGCCTCCGCCCAGGCGCGGCCGCCCCCTTCCCCACCCGCACCGAAAGGCAACGATGCAAGCTGCTGCGGGCGACCACTCAGCGACCAGAGCTCCGTGCTGGAGGTGCACACGGCCGCCAGGACGGTGTCAGCGACGGCGCTGGCGGTGGCGGCGAGCGGCGGTGCGATGTGTACGGCGAAGACTTCCCCGCAGGCGGCGGGAAGCCGCAGTGTGGCGGTTACGTTGTGGGACTGCGGGGCCCGGGGGGAAGACCGGGGGGGCCCGGCGATCAGCGGGGCCCGGGGAACACTGCGTCCGAGCGCCACCTGTTTGCCAGGTTACCAGTTAGAGCTCTAGAGAAGTGAGCTACGCCCTCATCGTTTGTAAGCGATGTCTGATGTCACGACAGGGAGGACTATTCACGGCAGTTGCAGCTGGCAGCGGGGGAAGGTAGGTCACGCATTCCGAGTGCTGATGGAAACGAACCTCCAGTGAAAGGAGGGGGGGAGGGAGGGAGGGAAAGACGAACCACGAACGAGGAAGGGGAGGGAGGAAAGAGAGGGAGAGAGCGCTGCGGGGAGGTCTTTTCAACTCACCCCCACCCTCTCATACGCACCCCCGCGGCCCACCTGCACGTTCCACACCCTCATAATAGTGCTGCAGCTCTGCACCACCAGCAGCGACTTGCCGCCCGGCAGGAACCCCAGCCAGGCCACTCCACTGGCCGCGGCAGCAGCAGCACCAGCAGCTTGCGGGGGCTCCAGCTCCGCAGTGCGAGTCGCTCCCCAGCCATCAGGTGCCACAGCCCACAACACAACTCGCCCGTTGGACGAGTCACCCGCAGCCACCAGCGCGCTGCCGCGTACAATGGCCACGCCGCCAGGCCCGGCCGCCGCCGCCGCCTCGGCAGCGGCCGCGGAGGACGGTACGACACGCGTACCTGGCGGAGCGCCGTACGCTGTTGCGCTGGCGGCGGGTCCGGGCTCGTAGATCGCGATGCAAGAGACGTAAGGGTCGTTGGTATTTAAAGACGGTGATGATGGTCGCGACCCGTGGGTCAGTCCGGAGGGGTCGTTGCCCGCGTGCACTTCACCCGTGGCTAGGTCGTACGGTAATGGTTCAGTTCGGGGCGACAAGGCCGGGTAGACGGAGGATATGGCTGTGGAGGCCGCAGTCAGCAGCGGGGGCAGTGCGAAGGAGAGGGTGGGCAGCACCGACGGCGAGGCGGTCACCAGAGGGGATGTGGACCCCACGGCTGGGCTAGCTCCCGGAGCTGTTGCATCTGCCGTTGCTGTAGCTGCTGTAGCTGCTGGTGTGGCGACGGACGGTAAGGGCTCCCCGACAGCTGCGGACGTCACGCCAGCCCTGATGATGTTGCCACCGCTGTAGCAACTTTTGCTTGTGACGTCCCTTTTCTTGTCTTGACCGTCACCACCGTCGACCGGCTCCTCCCCCGGGGCCCGCTGCCGCAAGTGCAGTGTGGCCCTGGGTGCCCCCGTGGTTAGGTCCCACAGTGTGACGGCTCCAGGGTGGGTGCCGGCGGTGGCGAGTAGGGCCCTGCAGGGTGCGAAGGCGGCTGCGGACAGCGCCGAGTGGTGCGCGCCCTGACCCGCGTGCAGCAGCAGTGCACGTCGGCCGCTGAGGGAGTCTATCACGGACGCCTGCGCGTGGAAGGGCGAAAAGAGGATGCGGCGCGGTGCGGCGCGGCGCGGTGGAAAGGATGTGATACCGGGACACATCACAAGCAGCGGCTGCGGCTGCGGCGGCCCCATCACCAGCGCGTCACTCTACAAAACCTCACCCTCTATCACTACCCCACGTGCCCTGCCCCGGGCCCGTGTCCCCTCCCTCCCTGGCGCCTCACCTTCAAGGAGAACTCCCCACGCGCCAGCACCACCTCCCCATCCCGACTGGCTAGCAACCCCGTCACGCGATGGGGACAATCCGCCGTACGCATCACCGGGCTCCGGAACCGGGGGTGCGGCATAGCCGTCACAAAGGAAGGCGGGAACACGGGATCCGCGGGGGCTCCCGATCCTGTCGCTGAAGACGGTGTCAGCGGCCCGGGGTGTGGGGCCGGCGGCAGCGGGTTGAGGGGCCCCAGGCCACTGAGCGGCGACGGCAGCTTTTGCGGCGGAGGAAACAGAGCATCCGCCGCGGCGGCGGCCGCGGCCGCCACTGCCGCCGCCGTAACTTGCTCCGTCAGGCGGCGGAAGGGCGACTGTAGCGGCGTGCAACTGGCGCTACACGCCAGCATGAGCGGATCGGGGCGCCGCATCAGACTGCGACCGTCCTGAAGCAACCAGAGCAGCGTGTCGCGTAACAAGGAGGCGGTGGCAGCGGGCAGCGGCTGCAGCGCCGAAGGGCGCCCGGGAACAGCTACTGCCGCTGCCGCGGCGGTAGCAGCAACAGCAGCGGCCGCAGCAGGGGAAGCGGCGGCAGCACCAGCACCAGCACCAGTGGGGAGGTTGCTAGCACTGGCGCGCGGGGATGTGGCGGCGGTGGGTGCCCCGCGCACGAGCGCCGCGGCAGCACCAGCCGCCGGCGGCGTGCGGGGCAGCATCCCTTGCAACAACAGCTGCTGCTGCTGCTGCTGCTGGTGGGGTGTGGCCGGTCTGCGGGCGTGTGGTCCCCTAGTCCTCAGTTGGTGCTCCAGGGAGGCCGCCACCATCTCCAAATGTGACCCCTCCAGCACCTGGCGCCAGTAGTCCAGGTCCATGATCGTTGTCTAGCGGGGGGACCGCGGATTCAGGGGGGCAGGGGGGCAAGGGGGCAGGGGGGACTGAAGGGGAGTAGGGAGCAGTAAGGCCTGACGACGATGACGTGCAGCAGCTCACCACCTCGACAGTGCCAGCTCCGCCCACGACCCTCCCCGTCGCCTCTGCCCACCACCCTAACCGTCTCCTTGCTCATCTACCCCTTATTACAAGCCAACACTAGCACCACGGCCACTAGCACTGCCACTACAACTACCACCAGCGCCACTGCTCGTGGCTGATTTTCGGAAATTCGGCAGTTGCCGCACTTCCCTTCCCTCTCTATCCCCGATCCCCCTTCCCCCGCTTTGTGCCCCGCCCCTCTGCTCAATATCTGGGGGTATGGGAACCTGAGGGTGTGGGAACTTGGGCTGGGTGAGCCCAGCACCCCCTTCCCAGGCGAGATCTTATTGGCCCCCCCCCGCCCATCTACCCCAGCAGCCGGCATCCCAGCCACACACACCTCCAGCTCCGAGACCGGCAACCGCCCCTCCGCGCAGTGGGTCACCACGTGACGGAGGCAGTACATGGAGGCCGGGGGACACAACGGCCGCACGCTGCCACCGCCGCCACCCGGTCCAAGGTAAGGAGGTGGAGCAGCCTGCGGCGGCCGTACAAGGCCCAGCGCCACTGCGGCCGCCAGCCCGGCGGTCTCCAGGGAGGACCGTAACAGGTTGCTGCCGGAGCCAGGCCGGCGGAGCCCCGCTGTCGCAGCAGCTGCCAGCGGCGTGCCGTGCGTCGCCGCCGCTGCCGCTGCCGCGAGCCGCCCGGACAGTAGCTGCTGCCGGAGCAGCTGCGCGAGCGCCGTGTGGCCCCGCTGCGCGCACGGTACGCTCAGCGGCGGCTCGACCGTCGCTGCCCGCGCCGCTGCCGCAGCCCCATCGCTACCGCCACCGCCGGTCCCGGTTACCGCGGCGTCTGCGGTAGACAGCACTGGCGCAACGGGCGTTGCCGTCGCACCGGTGCCCGCCCGGCGTAACCAGTCCAGGAATGAAGAGTGTCGTACGGTGATTCGACCACATCCGCTGATCCACACCAGGCCCACCAGGGGCCCCTCCTGGAGTCATAGAAACAGGTAGGGAAACAGCCGACTCAGATGCCAACGATGTTGCGCAAGGCAAAACACACACGTATGCACACAACCACACGCTATGCACGTGATATACACGCACACACGCACACGCGGAGGAGAGAGGCGCCCCCGCAACCACACCCGCACCCACACACCCCAGCACTCCCCCCTCGCGGGCCAGTTCATCATCACCACACCGCACACGAGGGGGGAAGCACCGGACGCTCATCAACACGACCCGTTGTGTCGCAATAGCTAAACGGATACTTAGCACTTGGTTCGGTGACGTACCGGGCCGCTACACTGCACTGCACTTCACTGCAGCTACCCACCCCGGGTCCGCCGGGGGCTGTGAGGAATGACGTACCGGGCGGGGTGGTGGTGCCCCTGGGGGCAATCTTAACCTAGGGCTTCATCCAGCAGCTCCCTCAGTCTTCCCCCTCCGCCCCTACTACCATTCCGTACTGCGATATCCCAGCTTTCCATGACACATGATACGTGACGGTCACGTGACACGTCACGTGTCATGTGTCGGTCCGGACGCGTCGGCCTCTCTCTTTCTCTCTCTTTCTCTCTCTCACACATACATACATACACACACATACATACACACATACATACATACACACATACATACACACATACATACACACACATACATACACACACCAGCGAAAGCACCCACCAGCAGCGCCCACTCGAGGTCCCGAAGCGCTGAGGCCGCCGCCGCCGCCGCCTTCTCCTTGCTCACGGCTGGCTGCTTGGCCACACCGGCTACCGGCGACGTTACCTTACCGCCGTGATCGGTGGTGCCGCCGTTGCTGCGCCGCTCACCCCGCTCGCTGCTGTCCGCTGTGCCGATGCCGCTGCGCAAGCTGAGCGGAGTGCTCACCCGCCGCGGCACCGGGCCCTGGGAGCCGCCCGGAGACCCGGGAGGCGCCGTCGACGTCGCTGTATCCCCCACTGCTGGCGACGGTGTCCTCAGATCGGAACGAGTAGTTCTCACTGGCGTCGCTGCACCCCCCGCCGCCGCCGCCGCCGGCGGTGGCGGCGGCGGCTGCGCCAGACCGACCGGTGCCTCCGCCGCCAGTATGACACGTGCCAGTACGGACCATTCGAGCGGCTCCTGCGCCGCCGCCAACGTATCCACTAGCAGCTGCAGCCGTGCTGCCCGCTCCGGCTGGTACGGCGGCTGTAGCGGCAGCGCAGCCGTCAGCCCCAGCGTCCAGGCATCCAACTTCGGACGAGGGTGCTTCGGCGACAAAGGCAACTGCTCCTCTGCCGGACCCGGCTCGCGTTCCTTGGCCAGCGCAATCATGGCGGTCTCCTGCAGATCTGCCGTACGTACTTGCCAGAGCACACCGTACTCATCCGCCAGGGTACCGCGGCAGACCGGCGGTACGACATGGACCCCGGCGACCCCGTTGCCGGTATTGGGGGCCCCCACCAAGGCCAGCTCTTCAGGAAGGGGCGCCTGGAGGGGGCCGAAGCCGGGGAGCTGGGCCTCCAGCTGCGCCGGCGGGAGGTCGTGTTCGGAGGTGTCCGTATCCGCCGCTGCCGACGGTGGAGCAGCCGCAGTGCTGCTCTGTCGGCGCTGGCTCTGCTGCCGTACAAATCCTGACTGGTCCTGTCGCGGCGGCGTGCGCGGCCGCGGCGGCATGTCAACGCCACGCTGCTGCTGTTGGGAAGGTGCTTGGGCGTCCCGCTGCGGTGGCGGCAGGTGACGCGGCGGCGCTGCTGCCGCTGCTGGAGCGGCCGGCGGCGGGTCCGCCGCCGGCGATTCCCCCCCATTTCCGGACCCATCCGTCACCGGCGCGGCGGCCGCGCCGACGGCGGCGTTTGCCGCCGTTGCCGCCGCCGCGATGGCTGTTCCGTCGGGCAGCCCTGCCGCCGGTCCCAGCTGCTCAGCCGCGTGTTTGACCAGCAGCTGCAGTACGTGTACGTGAGCCAGACAGCCCCGTGCCTGCCACAGCAGCTCCCGAGCCGTCAGCTCCGGGCTCAGGACGTACTCCTGTGAGGGTGTGAAAGAAGTGGGGGTTAGACAGGGATTGAGGGTTTCAGCAGTACATGCTACTGCTAATAATTATAATGTCGCCGGGCTAAAGGCAAAAAGGGAAAACACAACCACCCGCCAAGCCAGCCTGTCATTCAGTCATGAAGTACGACGGCCCGACGCCCCGAGGGTGGCATTCAGACACCCTGCACACCCACCTGCAAGCTGTGAGCCAACGCCAGCGACAAGTGCTTATCCCTACGAAGCGCGGTCAACGGCACCTCCCGCGGCCGGATGGCCTGTCGTACAGCCAAGTGTACCGACGTCGACGCATCAGCGGCGACGCGCGGTGCCACAACCACCGGCGCGGGCAGATCGTACGGCCGCCGCGGTGAAGCCGCCGCCACCGCCACCGCTACTCCTCCTCCGCTGTCGCCACCCTCAGCGGCGCCCGCCGCCGCCGCCGTACACGACAGTATGAGCCGTACTCCTGGCAGGTGTCTCAGGTAATCCACCAGCAGTCGCAGCACCTCATAGGGCCCCGGGCAGGAGGGTGGCCCCGTGTCGGCCCCCGGTGCGGCCCCCTCCGCCGGGGTGAGGGCGCTGGTGGAGGCCGCGGAGGCGGGCCCCTCGTCCAGCCCGTCCAGGACCAGCAGGTACGTGGCGGGGGGGGCACCGCGGGCGGCCCGTGCGGCGGCGTCCTGAGGGGCGGGAAGGAGAAAGCGGGTAGGTACGGGGAGACACTAACCCCTTGTTGGCCCTCCGTCCCTCTCCCCCCCGGCCTCACCTGCTCCATGGGCTTCCGAAGCAGCGCCGTCACCACGTCCCCAAGCCCATGTAACCAGCCGTCAGCCGTCAGCCCCAGACCCCCCCCCGCGCCCCCCAGCTGCAGCAGGGACCGACACAGAGCCGCCCCGAAACTCGGAGACCTGCACGACAGCTGGTACGACAGACTACGCACAACCTCCGTAGCCACCAGCGATCGCGCGTCGGCGGCGGAACAGAAGTGGCAAGCAACCAGCGGCGGCGGCGGCGACCCGTGGGTTGCTAAAGCGGATGAGGCGGACAACGCCGCTAGCCGCGTCAGCAACGCCGCCATCGCCGTGGTCTTGCCTGACCCATGGGTCCCTGTGATGAGTAACGCCTGCCAGCTGGGGTGGTTCCGGGGCAGTGCCATCCAAGCGGTCAGCGGGGTCCAGTCCCACAACCAGTCGAATCCGCACGGCGAGGGGGAAAAATTAAGGGAGGCGGCGCCGGTGCTGGTAGAGGTGGAGGTGGAGGTGAGGGCTGCTGCTGCGGTGACGGCGGCTCCGGTGGTGGCGAAAGCCGTGGGGCCCGCGCTGTTCGCTTTGTTGTTGGCGGGTGGGTTGTTGGTTGCTACGGGGTTCGCATCACCCTGGGGAGCACCCAACATCCTGGCGGGTAGGCTGGAGGGGGGAGGGGGGAGGGGGCAATCCAACTTTCTCAAGAAGGTGACTTGCAAGATGACATCACTGCTAGTGAAACCCCCCAGGGCCCCTTTTCAAACGACCCGCTACAGCCGATGAGGCCGATGAGGCCGGGGGGACCTCCTGCACCACCTGGCCTGACCAATGTCCCCTCACCACCAACACCATCCATCACCCCCTCGCTCTACCCCGGGGGGACCCGGTGCCACTCACGCTCCGTCCATGGGCCGCAGTAGCAGTGCCAGCTGCAGCTGCCGAGTCAGCGCCCGGCCCCCGCTGTAGCCATCATCGTCCCCAGGGTCGGGACCAGCTACAGCCCCGCTGCCGCTACGGCCGCTGCCACTGGTCCGAGTGGATCTCCGGTGGGGCCCTACCCCCGGGTGATGCGGGTGCGAGGTGGGGGGGTGCGAATGGGAGTGGGAGTGGGAGTGGGAGGGCGGCAGCAGCTGCTCCTGATCTGCCATGGAAGTCCGCCGGCGAACGTGGCCGGTGGTGGCGGCGGCAGCAGCAGGGCCAGAGCCGGAGCCGCCACCGCCGGCGGCGGCGGCGGTGGCGCCGGGCGACTGCGTCGCCGCCGTCCCGGCTGCCTGAGGCAGTCGCGGCATCGGCACTCCCAGCACCTCCGACAGCACCTCCTTGTCGTAGTCCTCCGCCTCCGCCACCGCCTCCGTTACATCAAGCTCCCGCAGCTGCCGTACAAGGTCCGCGCGGGTGAAGGCCTGCATTAGCGGGGGTGTGGCATCCACATCAGCGGCCGACACGGACACACGACCTCGCCACGGCCCTCTACCGCACCGGTGTTTACTGGTGCTCACTCTGCTCCCAGTTAACCCCCCAGCCCAGGGCCCCCCCCTTCAACGCGGGGGGAATGGCGCACGTCCGCCACCCCGCCAAAGTTGACAACTGCAACCCCGGACCCACAGGCCGCCAACAGGACATCTCCGCCTTCCCCAGGACTCCCTCTCCCACATGAAATCCTAGTGCTTCTGCACCCGTGGCTCTCCGCTATACACACACAACACAATACCACAGCAGGATATTACGCCTCATGGACATACGGACAGACTCACTCGACCCCGGCCCCTCGGCCCCCTATTCCCCGGCCTGTGGTAGCGGTAGCTCCCGCGCCCACCTTGTCTACGGGCAGCACTGTGATGGCCTCGGGCCCCTTGGCCCGCAGCGCCTCAGCCGCCTCCACCAGACACCAGCCTCGCCGCAGAGGCCGCACATCCCGACCCACAAGCAGCACCGCGCCGCACCGTGACGCCGCTACCGCAGCGCGTGTAGCAGCCACCGCCTCCAGCCGCGCCGCGCGAACCGCCGCCCGCTGTCGTCCCGCAACCGCCAACTGCCGCTTGCGGAGCATCGTCCCAAACGACATCACCGTCACGACACCGCGAAGATTGCCCGCACCGCCCTCCTGCTGCTGCTGCTGCTGCTGCTGCTGCTCCTGATCTTGCTCCTGCTCCTGCCCGCCGCCTGCTGCACCAGCCGCTGCCACCGGCCCCTCTTTCTGCTGCTCCTGTTGCTGGGCCCCCTGCCCCGCTGCTTCGTCCCCCAGCGGCTGCAGCGCCGCACTCGCCCCCATGAGGTGCTGACTGACCGCCAGCGCCCTGAGCCAGAAGAACGTGCTGGCGGGGGGCAGTCCGGCGGCCAGGTCCTCCAGCGCGGCCACCAGGTCGGTCAGCAGCAGGTCGGGGGAGTGGATGACCACCCAGGTGGGGGCCGACACGTGGTGCCGGGGAACGAGGAACGGCTGGGAGGCGTAACTGCCGGAAAGGGGGGGGGAAAGGGGGAAGGGCGACGAAGGGGGCCAGGGGGGGATCATAAGAGGAGGAGGCGGATGCGCGTAGTGCGGGGTGGTGTCAATTAGTGACATCCTAGCGCATCAGCTGCCGGAAGCCAAAGCAAAGGGAGCGGGGAAGATGAGAGGGGTGTAGGCGAGTGTGCGTGTTTTCTTAGGAGGACAGATACAGAGGCATAGTCCCTTATTCCTTTGCTCGTCACACCCCCCACTTCGACATGGAGCCTCTAGAGGCTAAGCAGTTCGTGGGACTAGGGCACCCTGGGCATCTGTTCGCCGTACAGAAGCACACGTACGGCATACTCGAAGCCCAGGTACCGTACCTGGACAGCGTGGCGCTAGTTGACGGGCGGATGAGCTCCTCCACCACCCGGGCCATGGTGGCTCCGCCCCCGGGGCCCCCCGGAATGCGGCGCAGGAAGGCGCGGAGGAACTCCAGGGAGACTGCCGACTCAGAGGCTGAAGGGGCGGGCTCGACGACAGGCGCTGCGAAGGGGGTTGGGTCCGCCGGAAGCGGAAGCATGGAGGTGTCGAGGGCCATGCGGGGACCTTTGTCTTTGCATTGCGAGGGACGTCTCAGGCGTAGCTTTGGCAGCAGGCAATATGGGAAGCTATGGGTGAAGGATGGTGATGGGTGGCAGGAGGGTTGTATTGGATTGAGGTGCGGTAGGGCGAGATATGGGAGACGGGGAGGGGAAAGGGGAGTAGTGTAACGGCACGATGGAGAAGGCGGTGGCGGAAATGCGGGGTTGGGGGTAAAGAGGAGGCGAGGAGGGTTCCACGCATATAGGGTTCCACGGCTCCGGCCACGACAGGCAAAGGGAGGGGCATCGGACAGGGGCAGTGGCGTACCTGTTGGCTTGCGAGGCGGCATCTTGAGTATGTACGAGGGAATTGGGCACGCCGGGAATTGGCGTGCTGGGCAGTACTCATTAGGTACGGCCTTTTCAGTGGAGTCTGGGGTCCTTGCAAGTGATAGAGGTTCATCAATAGGGTTCACCTCGGCAACCGGCGGTCCTTGGATGCCTGCTGCATACTGGGAGAAGTCCCAGTCCGTGCCATAGTGCAGTTCTGTTGTGTCCATGAGTTATACGTCTACTTCATCTGGCAATGAATTCTTAAAGTTCCGGCGAGTAGTTCAAAGCACAACGGTAATTTTTGCGAGGTTGAGCAACGAACAGGAAGCTTTGTGCTTAATAAATTTAAAGCGTTTCATAATCAAATGGTTCTCATTTTCATGTATATGGTAAATCCTTTCCGAGGTGCAACATATTGCCATGGCACAACTAAAACATCAAGTTCAGCTAGGATACAAAGAGATAGGATAATGGTCTGCAAAATTCGGCGCAAGGAAAACTTCTATGTTTCCTTAGGAAGGAGGTCAAGCAGAGTGACTTGGACATGCGCCGTACCGCTTCCATTTTCGCCAAGCTCCTGCTGACCCACGTATCCCATCCACCTCACACAAAGCGGGAGAGGGGTCGACACAGATCCCCTTATAGCTTTCCACCTCACACAACTCCTTGCGACACTGTGAAAACTCGTCTAGCAGCTGACGGGCACAATTGGGCACGCTCTTTTTCCCTCTTTCCCCGATGCCGGCAGCTGCAGCGCCCCACTTCTGATAGTCGCATGCCATGCCTATTAGCTATTCTCATGGTCAATAGCGATACGATGTGCCTATCCTGTGCCCTTGCAAATTGCACGTGCGCAGCCAAAAGCGACTCGAGTCTTCAGCACTGGGGCCAGGTGCTCGCGGCCATAGAAGCTGGCTCTGTGCGCAAGTACTGGCAGATCCCCACCGCGGGATCTGACGCCTATCCCTTGGGCACCTTCGTCGCCGCTGACGGTGGCGGCATTGATCGTCTGTACGATGGGTACGGCAACGACGGCAAGCGTGTGCCGTCCTTTCAATAACTCCCCTGCACAGACCACGCACAAATCAGAACAGGAACCCGTACGCGGTCGCTGTTCTGGAACGTTCAGGGTGCACCTGACTCAGCTGCTGCGGGGAAGAGACGTCACTCTTCCCAGCGTGGTTTACTATAAGTTGCCCTCACTTCCGGTATACTGTATATGCAAACCTACTGTTGTCTGAGGACGAGAGCCCACGGCCAAGTACCAACCAAGTATCTACTGGAAGTGCTTCACTATGTACAATGCATTGGGGACAAGACAATGTAAAGGTTCCATGGTGGCCCAAAATTGCTTGTGAATTGGTTTGTGCCGCCTCGGTTCACCATAACAAACAGGGTTGCAGTGACTGCAGTGCGCTGCGACCTTTCTCCTATGTCCTGTGAGAGCTGATGCTTTAGTTGTCCGTTCTGCTGCAGCCCTGGCCACGTGCCTATCCAGCATGGACGTTGAGCGAAGGACATCGGCTTCGGCGTCAAAAGTGTTTCGGGCCAACCACGGATTTATCAGGAGAGTACGCAATACGGCCAGGCACAAGCTCATTTCACTTGCCCAAAGGTACCTTCCGATGTCCCGAACATAGTAGAAGCCTGAGATGCTGACAAGCTGTGCAACCGGGACACGTCCGCGTGAAGGCAAACCTCAACCGAAACCGTCAACCAGATAAGTTATATTATACAGTTATGCCAATAACTATGGTCGCAAATGCCAAATATTCAAATTTGGCGGCCACTTTGCATTGCGTTGCCCAGGTCCTGACCATGGTCCCCAAAAACCAAGGCCTCCCGAGAAGGTGTTTTTGTTGTCAATTGATTTGGACACTACTTTGCTGTTCTAACAGCATTGTCCCATTTGGCCATATCAGGATCAAGCACCAAGCAACACGGCAGTTGGTTTCGGAAAACATGCCCGTCGCGCGCCAAGGTTACTATGGTTGCCTAACAAACTGTATACAGAGATGACTTGAATGCAGCAAAATATTTCCGTTGCAGCTCATGCAAAGTGTGGGCTGGGTGAAGAAGGATAAATAAAACAGGTCTCTTTGGTCTCCCTGATCACCGGCTCAAGGCAAAAAGAAATCCTAGAAGTTTATTACTTGTGCATCCGAAGCGAATTCGGGGCGGGATGGGTTGCTTCCCCGAAGGTTTAATCGACTGGGGCGCATTCTACTCAGCCGTTCAACCCCATGCCACGTTTGCTGCAGGCGTCCTATTCGGCGTCGCATGGTGCGTGTGTGGTGACATTAATGTTTAGTCTGTCCATCCCTGGTGGGAGGGCAACAGTTCGGTGGCGCCGCTTGACGTCCAACCTACTGCGTGCAAACGGTGGACGTGAGTCGGGCGGGCGCTCGGGGAAGTGATGTTCCAACACCTGGAGCACTGTTCCCTTCCCCCAGCGGACCTAGGCCTACCGCGCCATTGCTCCCCCCTTTTGCCGCCCATCCGCAGGTGGATCTGGGGTGACGCTCAGCTGCACTCCATAGCTGTGGGCCGCAGCTCCTTCTCCCCACTGACCCTGCTCCCCGGGCTGGTGGCCACTGCGGCGGTGGTGCTCATGAACTGCGTCAGCCGGGAGGAAGTGCGGGAGGAACCCGTGTACCTGGGGGGGGATGATGCGGCCACGGTGAGGAGGACGGCCTGGGCCTGGGGAGGGGGGGGAGGGAGAGGGAGAGGGAGGTAAGACGAACCACTGGGCCCGAATGAGAGGGAGAGGGGGGCCAGGGGAGCAGGGGGAAGGGAGCTGAGGGGCAGGGTAGAAGGGTGATATAGTTGGGATCTCAGGAGGATGGAGGAGGGCTGACCGGTGCTGTCCGCGTGCCCCTCACCTACACAGGGTAACCGGCCTGCTGGGGCCCACTCCATAATGCGTGTGTGTTTTGTAACGGCCTCTGCAGTTTACCCTGCCCCGCCCCGACCTCGCTGCTCCGCCCCCACGTCTCCCCTCCTCCGGACGGTGAATGTATGCAGACGCGGGCCAAGTTGCTACTGCTGCTGTCGTACTTACTTTCTCTGGGGTCCATATGCGGATCGGTAGTGATGCTGGTGCAGGCCCACCAGGGGGGTGGGGACATGTGGGTGGGTGCGGTAAGTGAAAAGGGATGGGAAGGGAGGGGAGGGCGGGAGCACGCATGGGGGCAGGCCCGGGGTGTTGTAACCGGGGTTGTATGGGCGTTATTGTATCTGCCGGACTCCATGTACGTGCGTGTTTTTGGTGGGATAGTATTTGTGCAGAGCTGCCTGCTCAGCAGCCCCTTCCATGCAACTGCCGGGCAACGTTTGTTGTGTATTGATATAATGTATTGATGTGTATGTGTCCCTCCGCAGAGTGGTGTGCTGCAGAGCTGCGTGGTGGTGACCTCCGGACTGATCTGCTGGTTCTTCCACGGGGGGGAGGACGACGGGGCGCTGGGCTATGGGTATCTGTGATGACCCGTGGGTCACTCCTCACCTTGCGGAATGGGGAGCGATGCGGTTCCTGAAGGCCCCGGGTGGGCTAGGGGACACGGAGGTAGCTGGGAGGTGGCGGTGGGATCTTGGGTGGGTTTTGCCCCCCCTTTGGGCCCCCCCTTTGGGGCTTCGGGTCTGTGGGTGCAGAGGCAATGATGGTGGTTGGTGGTTGCCAGCTGTGGACTTTTACCGTACTGTACATTGCTTCTTGCGTATTGCACGTCGTGTGGTTGGTGGTTGCGGTAGCAGGGGTTGCGAGGGGTGTGATGGCTCCTACCCACGACCGTCAGTTAGCTTCACAGAGCAGGCGTGTTGCATGTGTGTATGTACATATGTCCATCTGTGCATGAAACGTATGCCATACAGCCACTGGGTCCAGCAGCAGCTCGGCTTGTTGTTGGTCAGCGTCAACTTGACTTGACATTCCACACCATTGGCATCCTTAGCCCCTTTCGCCGGTGGTGTGGTTGCCAGGTGTTGCTAGGGATGAAGTACTGCAAGGGTTTGGACGAGCATCGTCCATGGTCTCTATGTCAACTAATTCAACTGGCTGTGACTTCCACGTCCTCCCCATTAGCGCCCCCTTTGCAAAGGGAGCTCAGCAGCTTCATTGCTGGACTAACTTTCTCCTTGAAGTGAAGTTTATCTGGGGTATACTGAATCCTCAGCGCCCCACCCCTTTCCGGGGCTCAGTTACGTGTATGTGGAGGGCTTTGGGGGCCATGTACGACAACGTATTCGCCATCAATGCTGTTGGACTTGCTGAACTGCTGCGACTGAACTGTTGCTTGCGGGCAGGTGAAAAGCGAGGGTGAGAGGGAGACATGGACGGGGGGGGACCCTGGCTGGGCTACAATTGCTTGATGTTGTCGTCAACGTCCACCCGCTTTCTAGACTCAACTTCAATCAAGCCCCCCAGGAGTAATCCCCAACACAACCCCACAAACACCACCACTCAAGCGGTTAAAGACGTGAGCAAAAACATAGGCTCTGCTGCTCAGCTAATAACTGTGTCGGTGCTCCAAAACATCCGCCATCCCGTCCATGAGAGTCCCCTGCACAATGGCGCCGACGACTTGCAGCACCGCGGTGCAGCACGACGGTGTAGGTTAGGGTTGCGCGTGGAAGGGGGCAGGGCGCGGCGCGCGGCGGCGACACGAGGGCAGCAGCTGCTCCGCAGGTGGGGTCATCGGTGGCATCAAGGTTAGAGCCGGCTGCAGCTGCTCCTCCAACTCCTCCAAGGTTGGGGTTCCTGCCGCGGGCGCGGGTGCCCCTTGCTCTCATGGTCGGCTCCCCAAAATGAGGCGAGTGACCAGCAGGAGTGCCAGCCTACAGCCGCAAGCAAGGGTGACCGGCCGCACATCGCCGCTGTCAGGCGGGTGGGGAAGCCCGAGAGAGTGAGCAAGGCACACAGCACGATCAACCAAACAGACGCAATGACCCTCATTCCAGCAGCATGCAGGAACAGTCCTGGCCGCAAGCCGAACCCCGATGACAGCTGTTGAGGCATCACGCGCCACAAAGAGGCTGGCCGAGGGCTCACAGCCACAAACCCCGCGGCTTACGGTGCGCTTTCGCCTGCTCCTTGCGCTGGCGCTCGTGCTCCGTGAGCCCTAGATGACGAGGCAGGGATGTGCGTAAGAAAAGGGAGAGACGGTTGGTGTCGCTCCACTGACACGATTGAGCAGCCGAGGCGTCAAGTTGGTCTGACGCCCATTTCCACGCCGCGCCCCGCAGCCCCCGGTCCGAAATCGTTTCCAGAACGAATAATAGTCGGCCCTCCTTTTTCCCTGTGCATGGCCTCGCTAGTCAGCTCCCGTGAGACCATACAAGGTCAGACTTCAGACTACGCAAGGCTTGAAGTTGTTTGAAAAACGGTTCGCGGAAAGGACCTCGTTTAGCCTGGATGGTGGCCCCGCCTCCCACTAAAGTGGCACTGTTCTGACACCCCGCGCGCCCCGCGCGATTGCCAGCCTACTCCGCCGCGCTCTTCGCGGTACCTCAGCCGCGTACATACTCGGACGCCACGGGAAACCAGGCTGGTATTTTTGCTCAGGCAAAGTCAAGTCGCCATCGCAATTCCCTCACCTCCTTGGGCCTCCGTGTAGGCCTCCCGGATGAAGCTCAGGATAGTCTCGTTGTCCTGGCCTTCGATACCCCAACCACCGAGCTCCTTATCCGATACCTTATGCAGAAAGAAGAGCAGCTTGCCTCTCTCAACGCTAGTCGCCCCGCTAAGGGCCTCGACAGCCCGCTTAAAGGAGACCACGACGATGCGTTGACGATGTTCGAGAGATCCCCTTGAAGGAAAGGAGGATTGAAGTGCACTGGGAGAGGCTGATGGGCACGGAATATGTTGCTTTCAAATGATGGATTTTTGTTCGGGAGCTGCCTGGAAGGGACTGAAGAAACCTGTCCGCAACTCGGCGCGAAGTTGTGCAAGGCGCCCCTTTCTAGGTACGGCGCTGGTCCCAGCGCAATTGGGAGCTTGGTAAATGCCCAACAGGCGGGGGCAAGGCCGAAAGGGAATTGGATGACTGTATATGGGATATCAAATAACCATAATCCTACGGGATATGCCCGGGGGCGCCCGAGGACGTTCGCTCGAAGGGTGGAGGAATGTAAGAAGGGTTCAGCTCCCTTGGCATCTCCCTGAGTACTCTTTGCCTGGTGTTACAACTGGTCTTGTCATTCGAAACCAAGTTGGCGCCAGTCTGCTTCTCGTACGTCCATGTGGTGGTGGTAACCGGATTTCAGGTCCAGGGTGAACATGTAGTCCTTAGGGCCTAGCCAGCCTGGGACCTGCACAAACTAGCGACTCATAGCGGAACTCCGGGATGTGCAGAAGGTGCTTATTCACTCCGCGTCCACCCCAGCTGAGGTGAAGCTTGCCTTTCTGCTCTAAAACCCCCAAGCGGCAGGTCATGAAAGGGCGGGACTGGAAAGGTTTGATGGTCTCCGACTCCAGCAAACCCTTGATGGCGGATGACGCAAAATCCCGTGGTCCTGTGCAGATTGGTAATTCGTACCCCAGTACGGCCGAGGGGTTGGTCCTGAGTGCCACAGCAGAGGAAGCCCTTGCAGGACCAAGCTCAGCACGAGCTGGTTCACCACTATCGCCTTCCAGACCGCGGCACAGGCTCTCAAGCGCCCCCGCATCCCTGCTACCTGTGCTAGGAGGTGCGGCTTCACAAGGCGGGTCATTGGGCAAAGGTGTCGGGTTCTCACCTTCTGGGCCCACTCTTTCTCTCCTCGATGGAGCTCCTGGGTCCAGGTGGGGTTCCTGGGCTTGCTGGGCGTCCTTGGTCCGGGGCCGGGTGGGCTCTGCAGGGCCGGTTGCAGGATGCTTGGCAGTGCTCTTGGTCTCAACTCGTGGGTAGGTGGAGGCTGCTTGGGCCCAGGGGCGCTAAGACCCGTGGCCACGAGCAGTGCACCCAGTACTTTGGTGGCCATATTCCCTGCATAGAAGGAGACGAAGAACAGGAGAGACAAATAGAGCCAGGAGCTCGTGGCAACTGAGGCTACAAAAGCGGGGGGAAGCCGCCGCTTCCGGGATGGCAGCACCCAAAGTGGGCTACATGGAGGCGACCTGCACCACCGGGGACAGGGGTCACCAGAGCCCGCAACCTGTTCGATGTCTCTGTGTCACTGTTGAGTACATGCTTGAAGAAATTCTGGGAAAGAAGAAAGGTCAGGTCCAGTCGAAAGCTGACCACCTGGGGCTGGGAGCCGCCATGGTCAACAGGACCAGACGAGCCAAAATGGCAACGAGGCCCCAAGGTCGATTAGCAGAAGCCGCCACCAATGGGCAAGAGTGCACATGTGTTACAGAAGGATCCAACGCCAGGGCCCAAACTCGGTGACGACATTTTCTAGCGGTGGAGGTCCGGGAAAAACCCGGATGTGCAACTTAAGCGGATCAGGTCTTGCCAACAACTGGGCCAATGCCTCCTCAGTTCCAACCGAATAAATGCGCGCCAGACTTGTGGGCCCCGGCAACAATGACTGCAAGCTACAGGGAGAGGCCACTGAGCGGTATTGAGACAAAAAGGGGGGGCAGGGCGGTGCCAAAGTCAAAACCGTGAGGCCAACAGAATTTCTTGATCAGCCATGCTTGGCCGGGCTGTGAGAGCAGTCTTCCTTCGGTAGGTAGAGGCCGGGTGGAGGCGCCAGCTACCGCGAGGCAATCCACTAGTCCTGGACACCTAACGCCTCACACAAGCGACCTAATGTGGCTACGAAACCCCAAACAAACTCTAGCACACCAGAGCGACCTCCTGAACTGTCCGGCATTACATGCCGTACCAACACGCATAACCATCTCTTCTGAGTTTACAGAAAACCTTCAGTTATGCACAAGTACGGGGCCGCCATTAACAGCCAGATAGGTGATGGTGGTCTACTGCCATTACTGTGAGAACATCCTTAACTGAGTCCGTATGTAGACAGCATAGGGTGTCAGTCATTTTGTTCCACAACGGCTTGCCAATGGAGGGCATTATTGTGGTATCACCCATCATAGCTCTATCCCTATATGGCACCTTCAACCTAACCCCTAACCAATCTGTACGGTCATCAGGATGGCCACTCATGGTTAGCAAGCTGTGTGTTCCATTATTGTCCACAATAATTTGGGCAATATTAACACACTCCTACTATTGGGTTGCAGATGACCTGTATGTATATCGCACAATTAAATGGCAAATACACTAGAACAGCAGGGAGCACATACATGGTGTGCCAAGGCAGCATCACGGAAACCAAGAAGACTGCCCCCCTGCTAATTGCCGTACGATCCAGGGAGGGTATGCTGCTGGACAACCAGTAACGGCCAGTAATGGCAGCATGCATACATGGATGTGCATACATGCATATGCACCGCATCCTAACGGCTGGTGTTGACCCAGCGCAAGTTCCATCCTCGCCGGACAGACAGACAGACAGACAGACAGACAGACAGACGAATCCCTCAGGCAATTCCTTAAACAATGTGAAGGCGGGAAACCGCCTCGCTCGGCCGTAATAACAACCCAACACACATCACAACGCATACACGTACAGAGGGGCTGAGGGGGCGTTGCAGTTGGATACAGAGGTCATGGGTCCGCGCTTGGGGCGGGCACAGCTCTCCCAAATCCTAAACAACTCCCCCTCTGTCCCCTCGCCCGGACTAAGGAAAACATCCTCCGAAACCAAATGTTGCCGCTTGCCGTACTCCTGCACTGAGTCCTGCTACCCATCCTGCCCTTCATCCTGTGCATCCTTTTCATGTTGCTGCTGCAACCCCTGATCTATGCCCCCCTCCACCCCGCTTCGGCGTTACTCCTCCCTTTCCCCCACCCCCACCCCCTCCTTCCTTCCCCCCACCCCTCAAACAGCGGCTCACGGCGCCAGACCCTTCTCCCCGGTATGCTCGGTGATGCTGTACAAGCATTCTGGAAGGCTCTTGGTGTTGCCGCCATTCAGACCTTCAGCCATGCAGGCGGGCGGGCAGGCAGTACGGCAGGCAGTACGGCAGGTACTTGCCACATGGGCCACATGCCGAAATGCGCAAAAATGGTGGCACGGCGCCACGGTACGGTGCAGCACGGTATACGGCGCATGGGGCGGGTGTAGTGAATCGGTCTGGGACTGGGAACCCGGCAGTATTCACCATCCACATTCACATCCACATCATCATCACCACCGCCACCACCACCGTCCCAGGGCCATCCAGGTGCTCTCCAGGTTCTACTTCTTCTTCCAGAGGTGGCCTGAGGCAGCTGCTGCTACTGTGACTGCTACTATTGACGACTCGTCGGAAAGTTTGTCTGGAGGGTTTGCCCGTGTGGGGGGAGGGGGACCGGGGGAACAAGGAGGAATCCAGGGGGGGTGTCATTAGCCCCCAACCCCCACAGCGCCTCCCCTCCCCCCCTTGCTGGCCTGGGTTATAAACCTCGTGCGTTCGTACCGTCCTACCTACCTGCACGTGCGCGAGATCTACATTACCCACCGGCATTCCCCCCCGCATTCCCCTGCCTCTCCCCCTCCCTGCCACCCTGCCACCTGCCACCCTGCCACCTGCCACCCTGCCACCCCCCACTCCGCCCGCTACGCACCTCCTTGGCTTCTACAGCGATGGCTGACGTCCAGTCCCACTAGCTCGGTCTCCACACTCACTCGCAGCAAACCAGCCTGGAAGGGCCGCGGCAGAGAGGAGTGGGTGGGGTGGAGGAGGGGGCGTGTACGACATGTCGTGATTGCGATTTAGGTTTTGCCACTGGTTACCTCGTGGGAAGAGGGGGGAGGGGGGAGTTAAACGATTCACCGCGTTTTGAGGTGCGGTGCGGATAGGTGTGAGCATGTGGGGGTGATGTCAGTCCTCCGTCCTCCGACCTCCGTCCCACATGGGGCCTCCTCTCAGCCCGCCCATCGCGACATAGATACATACATACGCATACACGGCTTGTGTGCGTCCCCGTCCCATCCCCGGTGCCCCCCCGCCGCCCCTTCAGGCCCTGCTCCCCCTCCACACACCTTATGCAGCAGGTAGAAGAAGGTGCCCATCATGAAACACGACCAGCCAATGACGGTCACGAGCTGCGGGGGGGGCGGGAGAGTGACCGAGAGGGGGAAGGTGGAGGACGAACGCGAAAGAAGGTGGAGGGGGAATGACATCCATTTCACACACACATACACACATACACACATGCACACATGCACACATGCACACATACACACATACACACATACACACATACACACATACACACATACACACATACACACATACACACATACACACATACACACATACACACATACACACATACACACATACACACATACACACATACACACACAATGAGTGCACCAGCCAGGACGGCGGACGAAAGGGGAGGTGGAGAGGAGCCCAGGGGGCCAAAAGGGGGATGGGTAGAAAAAAGGGTTCAGAGTGAAGGAAGTGCGTGTTGTGCGCGTTCCACTTCGAAGGAAAGTTAGCGGGACACCTGGCGTGGGTGTGTTCGTGTTACGAGTGTCTCTCGCTCTGTCGTACAGCAGAGGCTCTAACCCAGCCAGGGGAGGATGGAGGGGGAAAGAAGGGGCTGTATGTATGTCCGGTTCGGTTTCCCAGACGTGCAACAGCCTGCGGGGCTATCTTCCGCATTGGGGAAATGTCACCCATGCTGTGTCCCCTCCCGTTGGAGCTTGCTGCCCGAAAAACAGCTGGGGGCTGGCGCTTTTTCGTCCGTCAGGAGATTGGGAACATGGAAACCGACCCAATATCCTGGTCCTTCAATGATTGTTATTGGTCGCGGCAGGACACAAAAACCACTCAGTATAATCGGCCATTTCGCAATTATGCGTCGTGCCGAAGAAATAGCTTGCTACGGTGCCGTCTACGTGAAAACTTAAGGTCAATAAAATGGGCGACAATTCAAAATCCAAAGGAAAAAATAGCAAATTTTCGATAATTTTCTCAAAAACATTCGGTTATTATTTACGGTAGCCACGCTGGTTTGTTTCCTTCGTGTCTTTCTCCCCCGGTTGAAATGTGTAAGTGGTCGTGCGAACATGTACCTCGATGAAGTTGGCGAGGAGAATTTGGCCATGTCCGCCGTACAAAATGCCGTACCTGCGTACGGGACGCAGGCGCAGCCGCTTTCAGCAGGAGAGTTGCGTGCGGGAGCAACCGCCGACAAACCCCATGTATGCATGTATGTACCTGCCAATACACCGTGCCATCTCCCCCCGTCTCCAAGTCCACCCATCCCCATCACCCCCCACCCCCGCATTATCCACTCACCGCTTGGTATCTTTGGCATCGACACCCCATATTCTACTGCCGTACACCTGCTGTACGTAATCTGGACGAGCCAGTAGACCCGGGAATAGCACCCCAAACATGCCCACCCCGCCGTGAAGAGGGAAGGCGCTGACGGGGTCATCGATCTGACGGGGACGGATCAGGGGGTTTTAGGGTTGGGAGGGGGGGGGCAAACTATATTCGTGTGTGTGGGGTGGGGGGATCAGATGCTTTGGAACCCACTATTGCCTCTTAGCACCTTTCCTCTACCAGCAGCTATGGACGGCCCCTGCCCATTCCGCTGCAGTGCCGTACATCAACATAACACACAAGTATGCCTCTCATTTTCCTCAAGCCCATTCGCAAACCCACCCGCGACTCCGCTGCAACATGATACATACACATAAACACGCGCTTTATCCCCTTCTCCCCTGCCCAAACCCCCCGTCCACTCCCTCTCCCTGCCCACCTTGAGCACGTACAACGTCAGGTAGTCAAACAGACAGAACAGCACCGCTGCAATTAGGCCGCAAATGATTGCAGCCCATGGCTCAATGACCGCTGACGCGCCCGTCACCGCCACTAAGCCCGCTAGCACGCCGTTGCACACGGCCACCGTATCCCATGACCGCGTCACGAGGTATTTGTACAGCAGCATACCCACACCCCCCGCACCCGCCGACATTGCCGTACACACGGCCACCCGTGAAACGGTCTGGGCGGCGAGGGGGGTCGAAATGATGAGGTTGGATCCCTGGAGAAAAGGGGGGGTATAGAAGTGTGTATGGTGTGTATAGGTTGGGGTAGGTGCTTCTGGAGAAACCGGCGGTTGGTGGTTGGAGACGCAGTGACCGGAGGGCTCGAGCGAAACACCTCACAGCCTCTCAGGAGGCTGACACACACACATACATACACACATACACATACACACGCATCCACATACATACACATGGTTCCCCCGTTAAGATCCATACACACTCCCCACCTACAGGGTTGAATCCGAACCAGCCAAACCTGGGAGTGGGGAGTGGGGAGTGGGGAAGAAACACAAGAGGGGTTACGAAGGGAAGGAGTTGGCGGCGCCACCACGTGTACGAGTGTGCGATTGTACGACTGTACGATTGTACGACTGTACGATTGTACGACTGTACGATTGTACGAGTCCCTTGGATCAAACATCGCTTCGTCATCGTAATCTTCGTCGTTTGTTATGTCAGTCCGACCGTAGCGGCTCAGTGTACGGGAAGACATGAGGACAACGCCATGGGGTATCTATGGCCCCTCTGCTCCCCTCCATCCCCTCCCCCTACTCCCCTCCATCCCCTCCCCCTACTCCCCTCCATCCCCTCCCCCTACTCCCCTCCATCCCCTCCCCCTACTCCCCTCCATCCCCTCCCCCTACTCCCCTCCATCCCCTCCCCCTACTCCCCTCCATCCCCTCCCCCTACTCCCCTCCATCCCCTCCCCCTACTCCCCTGCCCACCCACCACAGCAGGAAGGTGCCCATCACCACCAGAGTGGCCGAGTGACCCTTCATCTCATTCACAGTCCCATCAGCACCGAACCGGCCCACGCGGGGCCCGATGATCCAGGCGCCCATCAGAGAGGCAAATCCGCCTGAACAATAACAATAACAGCAACCGCAACAAGGACGGCAACGGGAGCAACAGGAGCAGTGGCAGCCGAGGCATATCATTAGCGGCCCCCATTAGTCACACGGACCCGTTGCATGTCGCGGGGCCGAAGAGCTCAGCTGTCCGCCCCCTACCCCACCCCTCTCGGGCGTTCAGGACCCTCCAGCAGCTCCTCTTTCCATGTGTGTGTGTGTGTGTGAGAGAGAGTGTGTGTATGTGTGTGTGAACGTTACAAGTATCTGACCGGGCCTGGCACTGGCCAGGGGCTGCTGCCCAGCCCCAACGGAAAGACTCTCTCCCGCGGACGGGAGAGGGATGTGAGGGGCCTCTGTTCCCCCCTAAGCAGCCGAGAGCTACAGGTCCGCTAGTTCCGCTCTCCTCCCCCCGGGTATGGGAGGCGTCACATGCGCGCACGCTCTCACGAGTCAAGGCTCCGTCACGCGAGTTTGCGCACTGAGCCGGAAACACGAAACAAGAAGACTCCTCTCCCTCCCCGGCCTGATCCGGCTCTTGCGGTGAGGGTTCGCTAAGACAGAGGAAACCCGGAAACCCTGTACATACCCTACCCCTCCCTACTAAGGCAAGAAACTCTCGCTAACGACCTGTCGAGCGCACGCTCAGGCACTTCCAATTTAAATATATGAGATTTTTTTCAACCCTTTACTACCTTTTTGGGATGATTAGAGAATAGTTCACCCAAATTAAATAACTAATAACTAAAAACGGGGGGCGGGCGCGGACTAGGCTAGCATCTATCAGTTCACCGTCGGGGCTAGGGATGCCTCTAGGCAACAGCACCACACCACTCGAGGCAGATTTCACACAGCATCACCCAGTCTGCTCTACAGCCACCCCCTTCGCCTGGGAATCCTCCAAGCCCCCTACAGCAAACGACCTCTCAAAGAACCTCCCTTTGCCCCTGCCTGGCGCAAACTGTGGCAAGGCGTGTGTGTCTGTGCGTGTGCGTGTGTGTGTCTGTGTGTGTGGTTTGTGTGCGTGTGTGTGTATGTGTATAAGTGTGTATATGTTGGGGAGGGAGGGTACTCAGGGACATGAGTTGGAGAACAACCTGGATAATTTAACATTGTCCCCAAGCCAATCCCTAGAGGTGCACAATGTCGCCCCTGTAACTGACCGACCGACACGGTCCAGTCAGTCAGTCAGTCAGTCAGTCAGTCCGTCAGTCAGTCCGTCAGTCAGTCCGTCAGTCAGTCAGGGCCGCAGTGGGGCCCAAATCCGATCCCTGAAGGGGGAAGGGGAGCACGTGGTCGCGGCTAGGTCGCAACGGTGTTTCCTCTACCTACCCCGCGCCTACCTGGGAATGGGGGCCCCTGACCGCCTGGACCTTACCTGTCATGTGTACGACACCGCTCCCAGCAAAGTCGATGGCGCCCACCTTGAGTATGGAGGGGTAGCCGCCGTCTGAACTGCAGTCCGGGACCGGGACCGGGGAAGGGAAAGGGAAAGGGGGGGACGACGAGGAGGGGGGAGGGGAGGAAGTGAGGAGCGTGCCATTTATCTGGGGACTTCGCCAGTGGCTGTACAACACAAGCGGCTATGACAACGTAACAATGACGAGGAATCAAGGAATCTGCAGCTGCAGCTGCGGCTGAGACTGGACACAAACAACTAGGGGCTAATCGCGGTCGCTTGGTCGATCAATTGGCACTCGCTCAATGGCTCCGTCGCTCGCTCGCCCGGGTCAATCATCGATTGGTCAGTCGGCCGCTCACTCACGTGTTGTACACTGACAGCCATCCATTGGCTCCCCAGACCCAGTGCACCACCACCGGGTACACAAAGGAGGATAGGAAGAAGCTGTAGAGCAGGTAAGCGATGAAGTTGCAGCGCTCCGCCACTGCACCCGACAGGATGGTGGTGGTGGCGGCGCAAAACGACCACTGAAAGAAGAAGTTGTGCCAGCCCGAGCTGGAGAAGTCGGAACCACCATCCGGTGAGATCTGTGTGGTGTAACTGGTCGGCCAGGGGACAGCGGGGGAGGAGGGGGTAACTGTGGTTGTGGCAGCGGTTGTAACGGAAGTTGCAACGGATGTTATAACGTTTAAGTTGTAACGGAAGTTGCAACGGGTGCTGCAACACAAATAGTAACGGGGGTTGTAACTGGAATAACGGAGGTTTTAACGGGTTTCTAACCGAAGTTGTAACCGAAGTTGTAACGGGAGTTGTAAAGGAGGTTTCAACTGGAGATTTGATGCGGAAATGGACAGAAGAGGGAGTTTGAGGTTTGGAAGGGCTCTAAGGGATTTGGTTTTCATGAGATTTCGCATCGTAGACTTAGCACATTGAGGTTTTGGGTGTGTTGTCGACGCCGTGTTAGCCGCACCCGTGTGGGTGTTTGAGAGGTCGCAGACTCGGCCCCAATGCCCTGACCTCCCTAGGGAACCATTGGCTGGATGAGTATGGAAAGTCCTATTTTGCGCGCAGGCAGGCAGGCAGGTGCGGGAGCTGCAGACGGTTGCACGAAAATGGACGCGACCCTGTAATAGCTGGCAACCGCTGAAAAGGCCTCTCGAGATGCTGGTGGTCGCGCTTAGCGCGTATTTGTAGGCGTTATGTGTGCCGTACTGTGTACCAGCTACTACAGACCCGCCCAGCCCCCAAGGTCTGTGCGGCACGGCGCAGGCCCCCCCTGCTGCTCCATATCGTACAAAGCCACCAAGTCCGCACCTGAGAGCGAAGTTCCAATTACCAATGAAGCCTGCTTGAGTGCACATATGACAGGATACGGGGAAGGAGAAAGGGCAGGGAGCGGTATTCAGCCGAGAACTCACAGTCACGAACTCATGATGCAGTACGGCAGTCCCACAAATACAGCTCGCGGCAGGACAGCGAAGGACTCCTGCAACTCAGACCATCTCGGAGCACGGACAGCAGTGGGCCCGATTCCCCCCTCCGAAGGCAGCACGAAAAGACACAAGCAGCTGCTAAATTTACTTTCAAATTTGGATCGAAAGGAAATTCTCTCTTAGGCCGCCCGTGACAAAGTTGGCGAGCGTAGACACACTGAGTGCCTCACCACGTCGCAAGAGATCGCGTGTTGGGGCCGCAACAGACATTTAGGCAGGGCTAACCATTACGAGTTAACACTTGTAGGGTTAAACGTGATGAAAACCAGGCATGTTACGTTATTCTCCAAAATCAGAGAGCTTTTGGTAATTAAGCAGAGCGAATATCCTATGACTAATTAAGCAGCGCGATGTAATCGAGACGTGTCGACGAAGCAAGCCGACGACTCGACTTGTCGGCAGTCACGCGCTCGGCTCCCCAATCGTCCATCAGCCTAAATCGTAGCTAAATACATGTCTGAACCCACCGTTGCCGTCGCTTCCCGGCTTTAGGCCAAATGCGAATGCGTATCTGCACGAGGGAGGGAACGAGGAATAGCTGAGACGGAAGATCTGACGCGGGCATGCGCTTATGTGCCCCCATGCACGTAGCGGACGGGGAGGGGTCATATTTGCTTAGGTTGCGAAGACGACGCTGCTGATGGCGGCCGCCATTTCCGCACTGCTCGAGAGCGTCACATGAACATGCGCATGAACATGTGGATATGGTCAAGTGGCGGGCGTTCACGGGCAGCAGACAGTAGCGGCGCATCTTCTGTTTTCTGTGGCACAAGGAAATCACTAGCCGAAAAGATTGCGCTTGTAACCAGACTCTGAGCCGGTGCTTGAGATGGATAAAGGCTCCAAAAGCAATATTGCCAAGCGCCCGCTGAACCCTATAACTTACCCAAACAGATAGAACCCGATAGCCCCGACGCAGGCGTCCAAGACGTTCTTGAGTAAAATGTTCATGCCTAGTGTACACAGTTATCACATGGCGCAAAGCAGAGAGCATGTGGGATAACTGCATTTTCCGTTGAAAGTGATACCGAGCCAAACATGAACACTTCGCTGCCACTTCGTAATAAAAGACTAGCAATTTATGTTAGGCGTTAACCAGCCGCGCTTGTTTACTTAGCAAGGCTCAGGCAGCGCAGGTGACCTTACCACCACTTTTTTGCTTGAGGATTCATAGACTTACAGTTTTTGGTGCGGATCGACCCGGCGCAGAGCTGCAAGGCAGGATATAGCTTGAGTTATGGGATTATGGTCAGTCGCGCGCCTCGCGTTCACGGTTGGCACGTGGAGGCCAAGCCCTAATCAATCGAGCCAAGAAGCGACCCGGCTTACTTACCACAGCAAAACCTGCGATGAGAGTTAAATTGGAGAATGTCAGCGTGCGGGGCCAAGCGCAATTAATGCAAAGGGTCGCAACGGATAGCGAGGCTCGCATTGCACCTTCTCGGCGTCTACGGATTGCAGCATGCCGCAAGTTCCTCACCGAGCTGCATCATGAAAACCATGTAGCCGTTGTAAAGCATGAAAGCGACGTCCAAGCTTCTGGCGACGTCAGAGGCCTTCGTGTTGGCTGCGGCCGTCCGAGCCAGGAGATAGACGTTAAGGCAATCCTGGAAACCCTGGCAGCCCTTTGGGGGCGCACATAGCTGATTGATGTCTGCCTCTTGGAGTCCATAATTTTGCAAGCTTTGCAGCGTCGTAAGGTCGCATTTACCCAACGGCTCGCTGAAGGACGAGGCGCCCATTTCCTTAAGGTTTTCGTTTTATTGAATTAACACGCCAGGATAACTTAGGTAGAGGTACATCCAATGGTACTGAGCTCCTAACTCCTCTAGGCACAACTTCCAACCGTACAGTCTGATCGAACGCACGAACGGTTTCCGGATCGAGCCCGCCCGGCTCATTTAACCCCAACAGCCTGGATGTCACAACGCACTTAGGGACCAGGCTCTAGATCTAGGTACCCGGCGTACTGTTTTTTCCAGTTCAAGTTTTCCCTAACCATGTAATCAGGCCAATCCTGTCCAGCCCCCGGACAACCACTGCTCATCCAAGTATGGAGGTAGGCAGTTGTGAGCGGTATTGCCCATTATCAGTGTAATTGTGGGAGATTGAACTCGTAAGATTGAGACTAGCCAGCGTTTGAGGTGGTCTCGGAGCCACCATTAAGGAAAGAATGAATACAAATGCCTATTCGTGCTGGTTGTAACCTTATTGGGGATAGCTCTTGGCTATGAAGATAATTCCTAAACAGGAAGCTGATCAGAGCAGCGTTAACATGTGCCGTACCCGTATGTTATTTCCAGTTTCATCGATATGTCCTTTCGTTGCTGATCCACATGCGTCGAAAATCTCTCTTTATGCTTTAAGAACATCTCGGTTTGTCGAATCATTTCACTTCGGCAGTATCGATTCTCCATGCCGCTAGCAAGCGTCAGAATTTGAGCTCTTTGACAGCATGCGTGGACTAGGTCGCGCGACCTGCAAGGAACAAACCAGGTACGCAATCACCGCCCTAGCGGCAGCGGTCAAGGCCTTGACCGTTAGTACACGACCATTAACGCGAGGGCACCGGAACATCTATGCTATGCCCCAACGAGCCGTGTCACAAGATGCAACGGTCCCGTGGGGCTTTGGATCTTTTTCTCTCAACCATTAGATACCACCTGTGCAAAAACCCTAAAGCAGTCCTGGCCAATATAGCCACTAACGTCCAACAAATGTCCTCACCACAGTCCCCAGCAGGCACATAGCACTTCACCACCCCAACCAGGACCACCTTAACAACCCTACAGATTTACTCCCGATTTCATTAAGAAATTAAGCCCCTAGAGTCCCAGCATTGAGGGTTAACCTCGGTTCGCACACCCGCAGCCGGCCCATCCATTCTCCCCGCCATTCCGCTGCTCCACCTAACTCCTTCCCCTCCCTGGGGCCGCTGCGTTTCTCTCTGTCACCTCTCCCCCTCCTCCTCGGCCCGCTTGAGTTAGGCTCTCCCTACTCCGTACAGCCCTAGTCCCTCCCAGGGCCACGTCTTGTCTGTGCATGGCGCTCATCTCCATCCCAAACTTGCCCCTTCGCATGTCCCTCTTCTTCGCATCGCCTGTTGACCTCCGCACTCCCCTCCTCGCACCTCTGCACTCCTCTCCTCCTCCTCCCCTACTCCAGGGATGAGCTCCTGGAGGCCGTGCGGGCGGAGCGGGCGGCTCGTAGCGGAGTTAAACAGCGAGCCCGGTCTGCGGGGGTGATACAGCGGTTCTGGAGGGGATATCGTGCCCGGAGGCACCTGAGGGAGATGCTGATTTCGGAGTGGGCAATGTCGTACGGCCCCATGGTTGCAGTACAGGAGGCGCGACTCAGCGGTCGGGATGTGGCAGGTAAGGCCGGGGGATGATTCGTGTTGTAGTGTGTGTGCGAGTCAGCGGCTGGAGTGGGAGTCCATATTGCTGAAGTACAGTCAGGGCTGGGGATTATCTTTCAGCCGGCAAACAGGTCAGCCAGCCAGCGTGTCGGTCTGTTTGTCTGTCTTCCCGTCTGTCAGCGAGCAGGCGCCCCTGGGTGCGTTTCCTCGCGGGAGCCCCAACCCGGGGCCACCACACGCTGCCGCCATTGTGGCTGTTATCATCATGCAGGGCCCCTAGCCTCGGCCCCTCACTCGGGTCCCTATGCGTCCGAACACCCTCCAGCTCTGTTTGCTGTCCCATCAGCGCCAACCAACCGCCCTTTTCCTCTCCGGGGGCTCTGGACACCTTACCTCACCTCACCTCACCTCCCCGCGTATCACTCCACACACACCCGCCCTGCAGACAAGCTCCTACCGCCCCTGCTATACCTGTTAAGGCCACAACCAGCGGCGGCGGCGGCGGCAGCAGCAGCGGCTGCGCAAAGGGACAGCCGTGGCTCCACGGCTGCAACAGCCAATGACGACGCGGTGCTACTGCCGCCCCAGGGCAGTCCCTTGTCCAACATGATTCGCGGGTCCCTGGCGCTGTTACTACGCACATGCAGCGCGAGCGACCCGCGGGACAGTTATCTGGCTATAGCGCTGGAGGGCGACGAGGCGCGGCGGGTGGGTGGAAATGGATATGAAGTGGGGAGTGGGAGTGGAAGTGGGTTCCCGCTTACCGCCCACCTGCGGTACGACTCCCATCCCAGTACCCGCCTGACCCTTAACCCCATTCCCGGGGGGCCGCAGGAGTTTAGAGGGGGGTTTAGAGTCCCAGCAAACCCACTTGCGAAGCCCGATACACTCCAGTGCTTCATGGAGCGAACAACTGCCTGTGGTTGTTTTAACTAAAGTACCGGTAGTACGCTCCCATGTGGCACCTCAATGACCCGCATAACAGTTTCAATAACCTCGCCCTCGCCCTCGCCCTCGCCCCGCCTTCAGGTCGCCTGGCGAGACCAAGCTTGGCGGCTGCTGTGCACCTGCTGCCGGCTGGTGGCGGCGCCTAGGGGCGTTACGACACCGCCACAACCGCCGCAACCGCCACAACCACCATCATCACTATCCGCCACAGGATCACCGCGGGTCCAGCACCCTCAGCAGCAGCACCCTCAAGGTCAAAGTCACGGCGGCAGTAATGCGGCCGCAGCCGGGGGGCCGTCTGCGGCTCCTTGTGGCGTTGGCAGCGGTGTTGGTGACCCGGTGGTAGATGCTGCGGCTATTCGGGTGGCGGTGCTGCTCACGGACTCCGGGACGTGGAAGTGCTTGGGGCAGGGACAGGGGGGAGGAGGGGGACCGGCAGGTAGGGGTGTGTGTGATGGGTGTGTGTGTATTGTTTTGGGGTGGGGAGAGGGGAGGTGGAGTGGGCAGGTAGGCCAGGTAGAGGTTGCTTAGAATTAGGGTAGTGTCGTGCAGTGCGGAGTTACTTGGCTGTCAGGGACTGACAAGAAAGGGTGGGGAGGGGAGGGGAGGGGAGGGGGACAAATAAAAGAGGGGCGGGGGCCAGGCGTGTGTGTGTGAGAACGATGGATATGTGTTGCTGCGACTGCTGCCACTTCTGCTTGGCGAACCCGCTTCTCCGCTTCCCGCCCTTCTCCGCAGCAACCACTGGCGGCAGTAGCAGCAGCGCAGGAGGCGGATGTGGCGGCAGTAGCGGCATTTCGGAGCGTGTCGCCGCCGCGGAGGCCGCTACTGCCCACTTCCGCAGCCGTCTGGTACAACAACCCCACAGCCTCTTCGCCGCACTGGCGCGCCTCCTAGCAGCAAGACGGCAAGCACAGCAGCAGCAGGACGGCGGCGGCAGCAGCACTGCCGCCACGGCATCACCGGCAGTAGCCGGGCAGCAGCAACAACAACTATCGCGATTACTGGGCTTGGCGCTGGCGGTGTTGCGGTCGGCACTGGTCCCAGATCTCAACCCGCCGGGAAAAGCGGATCCGGATCCATCACCAAAAAAGTCCGCCGGGCACTCAGTCGCCACCACCAACATCGCAACTGCTGCTGCTGCTGCTGCTGCTGCTGCGATTGCTACTGCAGACGCAGCTGCAGCTGTTGGCTTTAGCAGTAGCGGTGACGGCATTCCCTCGGGTTCCGGGTACCAGCGCTGCTTATCCGCGTTTTGTCGTCTGGTGCTGGTGGCCCCCGGGCTGGCGGGGCTGTTACCCCAGGACGTGCAGGTGCGTGAGTGGTGGGGGGGGGAGGGAGGGGGGTAGAGGCACCTCGTTATAGAAGTGGTGCAGGTGCGGAAGGGAAAACAAAGTACGGCAAAGGAGGACATACATACATACAGAGACATACAGACAGACAGAGACAGACAGACAGACAGAGACAGACAGACAGACAGACAGAGACAGACAGACAGACAGACAGAGACATACAAACATACAAACAGACAGACAGGCAGACGTGAACCTGACGGAAGGCAACACCAGCAATTTTAGGTGAGTGAAGTATTGCGTAGCTGTCCACACAACCCACCCAGCTAGCCACCCACCCATCCGACAGCTGGCTATGTTTTCCAGTATACTCTCTTACTGTCCACCATCGCCACTAGCACGTGCAACAGTGATGGAAGGGAGAGAGGGTCCCTTCGGAGGGTGGGAGGTCGGCTGCATCGCCCCACTCTCCCCGTTATCACCCCCGCCCTCCCCACCAAGGGTGCCTGTGTGTGCGTGTGTGTGCATGTGCTTTCAGTTCTACCGTCCAGCTGCTCATTTTAACCCCGTCACACACGCTCCTCCCCGTCCCCCTCTTCGGCCCTGCCAGCCCCCACCCCCGGCATCTGAACTGAATCGTGAAGGGAGCCCGCCTGGGTGCCTTGCGGTGTGTTGGTGGTGTGGTCGTGTGATCTGTTTTGAAAAACACCGGGATGTGGATGTGGGTGCCTTGCAGGTCCGCTTCCGAAGCTCGGGGGCCTTTGCCTGCCTGTGTCGCTCGGTACGACAGCAGTTGGACGAGCGTACGGTGGGAGACGCCACAGCGGTAAGGCAGCGACGTGCCGGGATTTTAGGGAATCGGGGGTTCAGCTGGGCGGGAATGGGAGGGAGGGGGGGGGTTACGTGACACATACCCCGCACCCCGCGCCCCGGGGCCTTCATGGGGCTATTAGGGGTTGTCGCTTTGTACGGCCCGTACCCCGCCCCACTGCCCTCCCCATGCATTGCTCCGTGCACCAGGCCCAGTCCCGGGGGCCCTCTTTGGCAGCTGATTCCCCTCCTTACTTGCTAGGGTTTGGACCCCCCGACCCCCGCGTACCTTCCCCCGCTCCCCTCCCGCTGCCGCCCAGGCCGCCTGGTGCCTCGCCAATCTGCTACAGCTGTTGCTGGGACCGCACATGCACTCAGTGGGGGGTACAGCAACAGCAGCAGCAGCAGGGGGAGGAGGAGGGGGTCGCGGGTTTGTGGGTGTTTTGTCTCCCCCTCCAGACTCGTTTTGGGGTGCGGGTGGGGAGGTGGCTTCGGAGCTGGCTGCCACTGCTGCAGCGCTGATGGAGCACATAATGGCCCGGGGGAGGTGGGTCGTCAGAAAGGGAGAGGGGGAATGCGGGGAGGGAGGGGGGGGAAGAGTGGGGTTTCGTGTGCTGACTCGCCAAGGGACTCCAACAGCAAGGCTGATAGTATAGCCCCTTTCACCGCCACTGTCCGTTTGGCTGACGTGCTGGCTTTGCGACATTAGGGCGGGATGTGTTCCTGGCAATGTCCGTACATCAGGTTGTACGGCAGCCCGGAGCTGGCGGCTGCGGTTTCGGGGCTGTGGCCCCTGGCGCAACGAGGCTTGCTGGTGCCCATGCTGGCGGCGCTGGAGGTGCGTACTTGCATCCGGATATTCGTATGTACGATGTGGAACACGGCAGTGATATGGCTTGTGTACAGTAGGCATGTACGGCAGCTCGACATGGGGCTTATGATAGCCACGTGATGCAACAGACATTTTAATTGTGTATACGGGAGGCCTGCCGTACGTACGGCCTTCAGGAGCCATCTCTGCCTTGGACGTCAACCCCCAAAATCCACCTTCCTTTCCCCCGCCCCACGCAATACACACAATTCCCGCAGTCCCGACCCGGCGGCGTGGAGTCGTACACTGACATGTGCTGCGCTGCCATGGAGCTGATGCCTCGGTATGTGGGAGGCAAAGGGCGCGGGGGGGGGATGTGGGTTGGAGGGTGCGGGGGAAACTGGAAACATGCAGGTCTGCCAGTAAGAGCTTGCCGGCAATTGTCTAACCAGACCAACCAGGCCACCAGCCTCTGAACCACGCCAATCCTCCCCGCTCCACTCCAATCAACACCCCCACCCCGCCCCGTCCCACAACCCTGATCCCACCAACCCGGGTCGTCGCCACAACCGAGTGACAGTCTGAGTGCCGCGTTTTCAGAGAAGGGCATCCGGGCAGGTGAGTGTCGTACCACAGTACTGCCAAATGCATGCACTGTCGTACGGAACGTTAGTGTGCAGTCCCCCCTCGCTCCCTCTGTCCATATTCCCCGCCCCTCACCTACATCCGGCATGTCATTTACCTCCCCCTTCCCTTCCCCTTCCCCGGGCCCCGGGTGCCCTCTTTTTCGCAGCAGACGTGCCCGGCCTGCTGAATACCCTGGCCTTCTCCCCCGGCTTGCTCCCCCGGCTGTGGCGGTGGCTGTGTTTCGCTGTCCACCTTCCCCTGTCATGCCCCGCGGGGGCCACCCGGTGCCTGGACGTGGCCGCACTGGCGGGGGGGTATGCTGGGGTGAAACCCAAAAGAGCGGCGAAAGTGCTGGGGCTGTTCTGCAGGTGTGTGTGTGTAGTATGTGTGTATGTATGTGCGTGTGTGTGCGTGCATGTGCGTATGTATGTGTATGTGTGTGTGCGTGTGTGAGAGTGCGTATGTGGTTCCTGGGGGGGATACAGCGGGGGGGGAGAGGCGCTGTTGAGGCTGTAGCCAGTCCAACAGGTGGTGGGGGAAGGAGAGGGGGCTGGGGGGGGCCAAGGGCGGTTTTCATTTCCGGTTGTGCCCCCCTGGAGTGATGCCTCACTCGCTACCCCATGCATGTGTTCTCCTGACCCCCGCAACCCCGCACCGCACCGCCGCGTCCGCAGGGTATACGCCCAGCTGCTGCTGGTGCTGGATGACGGGGAGTTCTACGAGCTGCAGCAGCCCCTGGAGCTCAGTGCGGCCCGGGCGGTGGGCACCTGCCTGAACTCGCTGGTGTTCCATACCTACCTGCCCAAGGTGGGGAAGGGGGAGGTCGTATAGCCCTTGGGAAGGGGGATGGGGGAGAGGGGTTTGCTCGGGGGGGTGAGGGGGGTTGATAGGGTAGGAGTGGTGGCCGTGCATTGTACCACAACTACAGCCACTTTTTAAGGTAGCGCCCTTTTTGAGGAGTGGGATGTCGTTTGTGGGCCTAATGTGCTTCTTTTGCAGTTTTCCTTGGGCCCCCATTTACCGTGCGTGTGTTTGCGTGTTTGCGTGTTCCCGCTCGTCCTACCTCCCGACGTAGCTACCCTCGGACGGCGCCCGGGCGGCCCCCGGCCCCGGCCCCGCCCTCGGCCCCGGGGACCCGGACTTTGCGCTGCTGCTAGAGTGGGCGCCCCGCCTGCTGCGTGCGCTGTACGAGCGAGATGTACGACGTCCGTACTGTCAGTCGTTGCTCTGGCTGGCGCCGTACAGGGAGATGTTTGGCTCTTCGGACGAGCAGCCGGGTAGGCGTGTTGGGTAGACCCCGGGTCTGTTTGTGCGTGTGCGTGTGTGGCGGTGGTGAGTCATCCACACAAACTCACACACACACACACACGCGCACATCTCCCCTTGGGTACATGTCCCACAGGGCCGCCGCCACCCCCGCGACCAAATCACGACGTCGATGACCCCTTCGCCGCCGCCGCTGCCGCCGCCGCCGCCGCCGCACCGGACCCCGCGGATGCCCGCATCGGGCCCTTCACCGCGGGCACGGTACTACAAGCCCTTATGTACAGCGCTGGTGCCGGTGGCGCTGGCAGAGATGACGAAGATGAGGACGGTGGTGCCGCCAGCGGCAGCGGCGGCGGCGGTACCGCGCCTGCTTTGCAGGTACGTTGTACGGGTGCATACAACGTGTCGTACGACTGGGTCCCGCGGAAGTATTGGATATGCGTTGCTGCTGCGGTGTTCCCCTTTCAATATTTAAGATCTCCTTGAGGGGCACCCCACTTGGGCCCTGGTCTCCACACCACCCCTCACACCAACATCAATTTCCCCTTCCCCTCAGCCCCAAGTATGTATGTGTATGTTATGTAGTGAAGTGAGTGAGTATGTATATCTGAATGTGAATGTG